>NC_141918.1:52838257-53141287 GCF_057802395.1 Ceratotherium simum simum | reverse complement strand
ACGCAAAAGAATGATGCACGTGAAATTTAGCATAGTATTAGCTCTGGTGTTGGGTGCAGAGGAGTTACCTCGAGTAGGAGTAAATAGGAGTTTAAACTCTGTTAGTGAAGTTTACTTTCTTAAGCTGGGTAGTGATATAAACATGTTCATATTATTATTCTTTATGCTTTCCTAAATAATGCCTTAAAAAAGCAAATATGGAAGAAAAATACACTAAAGGTCTATATCAATATCCAGGAACTAGAGAACCAGGCTATCAATAAACAGCAGAGTAGAGTAATTGAACCAGAAGACTCCTAAGCGAGGCAAGGCCTTGGCAAGAGGGATGGGGAAAGAGACAGGATGTGCTTTTAAATGCAGAACAAACAACTATTGACAAAATAAACATGAGAACATCATGAGAATATATAAAGATTATATGCTAGTAAATTTGAAAAAATGTAGAAATATAAAATGCCAAAACTGACACTGGAAAATTTAAAAAACTTGAGTGCATTAATAACCATTAAAGAAATCTTAGTAGTAGAAAAATGTCCCACACATCCCGAATTATAAGCCCCAGGCCCAGAAAATTTCTAGATGAGATTAATAAACCTCTCAAGTTGTTCCAGAAAACAGAAAAATAGCTGCTTGGCTTTTGAAAGGAGGTTAGTATAAGCTGACTTCAAAACTGGATTCGTAGGATAGTGTAGAAAAGGTAAACTATAAACTTATGAACATAGATAGAAAGCTGCTGATTAAAATAGTAGGTAACTAAATTCAAGAAAGTTTTTAAAATAATGCATTATAGTCGAGTAGGTGTTGTCATTGAAACACAAGAAGAACTTAATGGCAGCAAAGCTATAATTTGCTCATCACCATTTGATTGCATCAAAATTAAAAATTACTTTATGCTAAAGATAAGTGGGAGAAGATATTTGTAAGGTATATCACAGAAAAAGGATTATTATCTACACTATTATAAAGACTCTAAGGAAAAAAAATGTTGAAACAGAAATACAAATCACAGAATAGCATTTGTGAGTGGTTAATTAACATATTAAAAAATTCAACTCCACATGTAATCAGGGAAATGCAAATTAAAAACAACAATGAACTATCATATTCCAGTCATCACATTTAGAAAAATTTCAGAAAACTGATAATATCAAGAGTGGGTGAAGATATAGAGAAAACAGTATTGTCACGTCCTGTGGTGGTGGTATGCATTTGTGAAGCCAATTTGGAGAGCAATTTGGCTGTTTATGGTACAACTGAAAATATTCACACCCAGCTATTCTACTTGTAAGTTTATTCCCTAGAAAAACATTTATATCTGTGTGTAAGGCAATATGCAGAAAGGTGTACACTGTAGCCCTAGTTTTAATAGGGAAAACCTGGGAACATCAAATAGGGATGTTGATAATTAAAACATATTGTATTCAGATATAATTTATTCAGCTATTAAAATAGGTGGCATTGACCTATATATGTCAGCATGACTAAACCTCAAAACATAATGCTGAATAACAAAGCAATTAATCAAATGACAGTAGATATGTTATCAGTATGATGGAATAAATCACAAGCATAAAATTCTAGAATGCACTAGAAAGATACACATTAAAGTCATGATTGTGGACGCTTTCTGGCAGAGGAGACTAGGAGGTGGGATGGTGAGCGTGGTCAAAGGGGTCTTTAATTTCATCTATAATTCTTCAACATTTTGAAGAATTCTTCCTTCTTCCTTCTCTCCCTCTGTCCTTTTTCCCTTCCTTCCTTTCTTTTGATATAGGCTTATATCACTTGTATATATTTTTTTAAGTACATACATAAAAATTTCTTGCAGTAAATGTAACCAAACGTTAACAGTTTTTAAATCCGGGTGGTGGGAATATGAGTGTTAGTTATATTATTCTTTGTGCTTTCCTCTCTTTTAAACGTTATTTTTCCAAAAAAAAAAAAAAAAAAAAATTAAACGAAGCCTAGATTTCACCATGAGCAGATATTTTTGGTGAACTGCTTTAATTTGTAGAATTGGTCTGCATTTAGGTATCATTGCTAATTAAGAAAGTGTTTATCGTGTTTGTCTATAGTTTTTCAGCCGTATCATGAAAGCACTGGATTACTCAGCATGATATTCAGATATTGTAAACGAAAAGAAAACTAGACAGGAAAATATGTAGTTTGATATGGAAAGTTTCACTTCTTCTGAATACCAGAAATAAGTTCTTAGTCTCAGGGATGGAAGGAACGAATCCAGAATCCTTAAAAGGAATCTTTAACTTGCCTTGAAATACGTGTGTATACATCAGTTCTCTCATAAAAATTAATTTCCCCAGAACTGACAACCTTTCCCACGGCCGTGGATAACCTTGGCTATATTCAATGCCTAGAAGATTTCCTTGTGGCCTGCATCAGGATGGGAAACAATTCCGCCATGACAATATCTCGAGGTAACAGCGACAAGAGCGATTTCTTCTGAAGAAAGGCAGCAGCTCTTATGTATGGTGTTGCCTATTGTTGAAAAGAGTCCCCATGATGCGATGTGACTTGATAAGTGATCAGTATTAAAACTGGTTTTCTTTTTCCTAAGAATCACAAAATGCCCATCTGGCTCTGATTTCCAAAATGACTTGGCACTGCTCATTCTAGTGATTGTTGGAAAAGAAAATATTTAATTCCATCTGGGCAATTGCTTGCTGGTGGTATTCCTATCGCAGCAGGAAAGGCACTGGTGAGATTCGGAACGTTGTAAGGCCGGGTGACTCAGGGATGGGCACGAAATAGGTCTGGTAGTGCAGCAGCTTGATAATCACATAGACTTTGCATCTAGAAGACAACCTGGGCTGAGATTCCGGCTGTGCCACTTAATCTTCTCTGAGCCTCCGTGGTCTCATTTGTGGAGCATGGATAATTGTAAGCTCTCTCATGGTTGAGGTTCATGTGAAGATTAATGAAATAATGAGTGTAAAGTGCTAATTGTTTTTATGGGGTGTTACTTAGCTCAGTTGCTCAACGATACTTTGTCGGTCTCACTCTCGTCTCTCTTCCTCTTGCACTAATATCTGTTCTGTTCATTTGAAATTTACAGCGTTTTCCTGGTATCATTTCTTACCTGCGTTATAAGTGCTTGCTCTATTATTAACTCTCCCTTTCTCACATCCTTTGGGGAATATGGAATACAAATAAAATTTTAATTTTTATTTATTAATAGCTAAATTTTCCTGCCTTAGATCTCTTGTGAAAAAGAATGAATATGGGCAAATTAAGTAATTCAATTTGTCATGAAGCTGTGTGCTAATTTCCCAAACAGATGTAGAGTCTTTGGGAGGAAAGAATCATCTTTCATGTCTTATAATTTCCCACAGTGCACATAGTAATGGTTTGATACATTACAAATTCTGACATTCAGCAACCGCGAACAAATTCTTATTTAATTGCTGCAGTAATAAAATATATTGGTCTTAAATCTATTAGTTGCCATATGATACCTCATAAAAACAATGTGTGATGTATTTGTAAATGCTTTTACCTGGCATTACTTTACTATTTTTTTCTTCTAGTGTTTAAATTTGTATTTTTATCTCCAACAAAGTCCTTCACTATTATGGACACAGACTTTAGGACACTATACTACAGGTAAAAAATACAATAAAAATAAATGTTATAATTACGTTATACTGTATTTGAGGTAGAGAAGCAATGTTGAAAATCCAAACAATGTTTTTTATTACTCAGTTTAAGTGGTATTGTTTAAACACTTAACTGTATAAATATGTGGTTGATGTTACTGCTAACACTAGTCAGAGCTAATAGAGATATTGTTTTCAGACACTCTTCTCTTGAATAATGTTCTTTATCTGGCTACATGTCACTCTATATTAGTAGAAGATGAGTTATGAAGAAACTCTGGGTCAAATATACAAATCTATTTTAGTTTAAAAAGAGTGAAAATGTAACTTGTATATGAACCAATTTAATAGCTGAAAAAAGTGATTTTATATCGCATATGGGCCTAGAAATCTTCAACGTGCTTGTATTTTTAAATCAAGTGTAAGCCATTAGCATTTGCCAAGACCAAAAATTTAGAGTCTTGTAAGGCCCTGGACATTTAGACATTTTTCTCGCCCTATCTGAGTCATGCTAGTTCACATGGCCAACTTTGAAATGACGTTGAATTACTGATTTTTTCCCACTCTCTTTCAGACTTTAGTTTAGTCCAAATTGGCTTGAAATATAACTTGGTAAAGTTGAAAAATAGGCTGAAAAATAAACTCTACAGAGATAAAAAATATTTTTCACCTTCAATAAATTTTTAAGTATCTGGAATTTCAAGTTTGAGGCTTGACTATTTTTTTACTTGAATTTTACGTTTAGACATTCAAATTTTGACATGAACTTCTATATATAGTCTCCATTTTCTTTCGCTAAAAAATCCATAATAAAAAAAAGAAAGAAAACCCATAATTAATGTTAAAAACAAAATTTCAATAGAGAAAAATTTACTATTAAAAAATGTGTCCTAGGAGAGTTTGAAAGCGAAGAGAATATTACCCTTAAATAATAAGAAAAAAAGACTCGTGACAGGTGATTTCAACACATGTTTAAAGTGTATGTGAAGAGCTGTCCTTCTGATGAATGGTTTCCCTTGATGGCAAGACCTCTTATTTCAAAGTCAAAAATCAAGTTGTGGCAACGGATGTATCATGCGCTGCCTGAGTGATAAAGGCTAATATACCTTATTAATACAATTTCACTGCAAAGAATTTTAAAATTTTTGTTGTTTAAGAGAAAGCAGGGTACTGCAGTTAAACCATTGGCTATGTTATTCCTCCTGTGATTGTTTTCATTTTTTTAATTATCTAAAAAATTTTCTATTATATTAAAATAACAGAAACTTATTGTAAAAACACCAATTCAAAATGAAATAAAGAACAAAAATTCAAACTCCTTTACCTCTCCTTCCTTTTCTGGGAGAGGTTTTACTAACTTATGGGTATGTGCTCTCATGGTTGTTGAATGCAGTTAACACATAATATAAAAAATATGTGAGAATACACTCTTTCTTTTGTGGACCAGGAGAGTACAAACAGTCAGAATAATTTGTTCTTCTCTGCCTAGGCTGGTTGTGCCTTTGTTTGAATGAAATTTGCTAAAATTACTTGCAGAAAGCTTCCCCAATCAGTTTTGTCTGATGCTTCATTCCACCAAGTTTTACTATTTTCTCTAGTGTAGAGAGGCAATTCTGAAATAATTTTTTGAGTGATGCATATCATAGATACCTTTGGGAAGAGAAATGTTTGATTGATGCAAGATTTACTAGACTTACAATTTCCACCTGAAGGACTTAGGAAATTCACATATAGACCAATAAGTTTTTATTGGGATGTTTGTGGTTCCAAAATGAGTTAGATAATAACTATAAAGTGCAGTGGTTTTTATGTCTAAAGAAAGAAACTCAAGTTGCCTGGAAAGTAGTAAAAACAGCTTAACCAAATTAGTTGTTGGACAAAAGTCAATGTGAAATTTCCAAAGAAAAGTAGTAATGATGCCTCTCACTGTCGAAGCTGCAAGCAGGTAGGCAGAACCTAGCATCTATCTCTGATGACACATTCAAGGCTCTTCTGAAGAGTTTCCAAATCTTGGCAAGTGCTGCTTCTCTCCACAGTTAAGTGGCTTCACTCTAATAGCCTTTGAGTTTCCTCGGCTGGCCCTAATGAGACACGACTAAACCATATAACTCTGTCTGCCCAAAGTAATCTACAAATAGCATGATCCGAAGTTCCTTGGCCAAGGTAAGACTTGGTCTCAGTTACCCAGGTCTTTCTGTGGCTGGCAGCCCTCGGCATTTCCTTCTCAGATTCTCACTTGCACTGTGAATCTTGTCCTTGCCCTGGTACCTCGCCTTATCTTTTCAATTATTTTGGACGTTCTTATCCCTTACTCTCTGCCCTGCTTTTCCCGAAATTCCTATTGTTGTCCAGTATCTGGAGTCTTCTGATTCTGATTGCTTTTGTTTATTCCCTTTGACCCACTGTATCTATGCTTTCCTCAATTCACCACCAGTCCATCAGGGCTTGTCACCTTGCCTGTGGTTTCTCCTGGGCTCAGCCAGTTTCACATCTGTGCCTCTGAGCCTTCTTGTTTTGTCATGGCTATCTTTGTCCTGTGTCTGTTTCCCTCTTTTAATCCAGCTGACAGCCATTAATAATATTGCCTTCCATGGTCTCTGGTCCCTGCGTCCCAATATAAAAAAAAAAAGTCTGTATACACACATATATGCATATATGAATAGTTTAAATTATGTAAGCATATGTGTATATATTTTACTTAAATTCATAAATATTTGACCATATATTCCTAACGCAGTCATTTTTTTCTTTTCCTTTTTCGCTTGGCTCTCTTTCCTCCTCTCTTCCCTCTTCCCCTGCATTATCCTTACCTACTAAACCCTGGCCCCCGTGTGCAGAGTAGCTATATTAGCAAGCTAGTTTGTATCCGTCCATATTTTATCTGTGCTTCAAAATTACATGCCTACCTACGTATAAAATACACACACATACCTACAGAGCAAAGATACTGAAAATAATATCTCTCTTTCGCTATAGACACACACACACATGCACACACGGAAATACATAGTCAAATGTACATATGCATGCATGTATGAGGAGAGAGACTTAACATGCTCTTCATTTTATTTTTCTCATTTAACACTTCCTCGTGGAAATCCCTCCAAGTCAAATGAAATAGCCCTAAATTTTCAATTAATGGCTTCAAAATATTCTGTACGTAAGTATACTTTTATTTATGTATTCTCCTATTAATGGATATTCACTTTGTCCAGCTTTTATCTCTGGATTCCATGTGGTTTATGCCAAATATTTGATCCTCCTCCTCTTTGACTTAACCCATCAGGAGGGACTTCTCATCCTGGAAAGAAATATTCATCACTGAAAACTCTTTCTAGGCGTTTCACTCAGTACTGCTGCATAACAAATTACCTCAAAACTCAGGGCTTAACACAGCCACTTTATTTTGCTCACTATTTAGAAGATTAGGAATGTAGGAGGGGATTGGCTGGGGGGGTTCTCGCTTGGAGTTATGCATGAAGTTGTCATTAGATATTGGCTTGGCTGGTCATCTAAAGTCTTGATGTGGCTGGATGTCCAAGATAGTTTACTTGCATAGCTGGCATTTGAGATCAGTGATGTTGACTGGAGCACCTATGGGTGAGCTCTCCAACATGGCGGTCTCAGGGTAACATGACATCTTTTGTGGTGGCTACCCTCTTATAGGTGAGAATTCCAATAATACAAGGCAGAAGTTGAATGGAATTTTCTGATCTAGATTTAGAAGTTACATAGCATCACTTCTTTCATACTCTACTGGTTGAGATATGTCCACCCACATATCCCACCTCTTGATGGAAGGAATGTCGAAAATCTTTGGAGCCATGTTTTAAGCCACCATTCTTTGTGCTCTGGTCACAAATTATTTTCATTCCTTCTACATGCAACGTACACTCATCCCCTGTCAGTATCCACCCCTGTTCCCTCTGCTCACGTTTCATTCCGTTACAACATCAAGTTCAGTGCTCACGTTTCATTCCATTACAACATCAAGTTCAGGCCTGATGAGATTCAGAATCTCGTGTAAACCAGCTTTAGAGAGAAGAGTTTCTTCAGATACAGTTCCTTGGGTTTAGCTCTGAGAATACCATTGTTCTCAATCTGAAGTCTGTGATCTAAAGAAACAAGTCATCTGCTCCCACGTACCCAATATAAAATGGTGGAATAGGCACTTGGTAACTGCTAGACACTTCCCTTCAAAAATGGGGAAAGCAGAAGGCATAGGAGTCACTGATCTATAGCATATCTGAACTACAGCTGGGCAGGTATCGCCAGTTTTTGCATTAGGGATCACTGTTCCGTGGGACTAATTCTCTGTGGATTTTGGCTTGCCCTCAGAATCTTGGTTCTATCCTGTGATTTATCCTTCCTTTCATAAGAAGTGGCCCACGATGCAGCTGAGTAGTTTTCTGTCTGCTTCCTGCTCTAAGGCTTCTCTTCATTTTGTACTCTGTCCACTTCAGTCCAAGCTGATACAATTCCTTCAAGAATCTTATGATCTTCTGGTGTACCAATTAAAAATCTACTCTGTCAGATAAAAGCCAGACTCACAAATCTCTTCCAGGCAACCCCTTCTCCACCTTGGCTCCCTAGGAGGCTGCTGTGAGACAACACTCTTATCATTCCTAGAAGCCTCATTGTTTAACGGGGAGTCACAGAAATGTAAAAGGGCTTCTCTTGTTTGAAAATGTCTCTGAGGCACCATCTGAAATAATTCTGAAGGTTTAGTAATTATAGTGACAACATTGGCTTTGTATTTACCATGAGACCACATTTTTCCAGATTTGATGTGTCTCCTAAGATCCTTTTTACTCTGAGAATCTTCTGCGGGAAGAGACTGGAAGTAGTTTTATTTTTGGGCCCGTCAAGCCTTGGCTCCTTCGTGTTTTCCCTACATAATCTTGGAAATGGAAAAATTTCTTCTTTGGCTTATCTTGCTGTATCCGTGACTTATAGATATGCTAAAAGAAACCAGTTGGCATTTTTTGGCATTCTGCCTGGAGATCTCTTTAGCCAGATCCATCAGTTTATGAGGTTCATTTTCTATTTTCCATGTTACTGCAGACAGTAGTTTTGCTAAAGTTTTTCACTACGGAACAAAGATCTCCTTTCCTCCAGCTTCCAGTAACATTTTTCTCCATTACCTTTAAGCTCTCACTGACAATTTCTCCAAGCGCCATTGGACTTCTGAGCAGTTTCCTCAAGGCCCTTCCAGCTTTTACGTCATCCAGTCCCCAGGCCCAAAGGCAACGTACAGGTTTTAGGGTTTTGTGGTTGTTGTTTCCAGCAGCATCCCACTTCCAGGTGACAGATTCTGTTTTAGTTACTCTTGCTGTGTAGGAAATTACCCCCACATTTAGCAGCTTAAAATAATCTTTTTGTTTTGCTCATGATTTTGTGGACCAGTAATTCAGACAGGGCTGGAAGGGGCAATTCTTGCTTGGGGTCATTCACTCAGTTGCTGCCAGATATCAGCTGGGGATACAGTTATCTGAAAGTTCAGTTGGGCTGGATGTCCAAGATGCCTCACTCGCATGGTTGGCAGTTGATTTCAACTGTCCACCGGGAGCTCAGCTGGGGGTTTTGACCGAGTGCTCATTTGTGGCTAGTTAGGATAGTCAGACATCTTTCGTGGTGTCTGGCTTCTTCCAGAGAGTGTCCCAGGAGGACCAGACAGAAGCTCTATGGCCTTTTCTGACTTGGTCTTGGAGGTCACATCACTTATGCCTTACTCTGCTGGCTGAAGCAATCACAAGGCTTTCTGGTTTCAAGGGGATGGAACAGACTCCACCTTCTGATAGGCGTAGTGTCATGGAATTTTGGGATCATGTGTTAAATCTACCACACTAGGGTAAACATGTCAACACATTACCTTGGCAATCTGTTTATGTACTAATTTGACAGCAGAGTATACTGCTTACTTGAGCAGCGTCCTTCACACCAGGTTGATTAAATTACCTCTGCAGCTGGTCCAGATGTGGTCAGCACAGCAGTCCATCTTTTCTTCTAAGTACAGGACTGCTGAAAATGCTGGCTGTAAAATATTAGACTCAGCATCTTGGCAAAAGAAAACAGGGCTCTCAACAAGGCATATCTGGTGACAAAAACAATTTTCAGAACCTTATCTCTTGATTTAGACATGTGGTTTACCCAATCTTTTTTTCTTAGTTTATTGAAGAACTGAAAGGGCACACCTAGACTCTGCCAGCTTTTCTTATGTGGTGATGATGGGGTAATGTCTTGGCTTGGATAGTAACAGTTCTATATGTGTTGTACAGAGATAAGCAGCTAAATCAGAAGAATGCAGACTTGAGTTTTCCTTGCTGGGAAAATGACGGGTCCACCATAAACAGCTATCTGTGTAGCATATCAAGATTGTCATTAAATCCCGAGGTGACACTTGAGAAGCTTACAGGGGAACTGGTGGCTTTCAACCTAAATGGGAAAACTTTTTGCAGTTTTGCAACAACTTTACTGTGCTTTCTCATTATGGTGGTTGGCATCGCTGTTGCTTAGATTGGCATGGTGCCTTCACATACAGGGTAGAATTGCAGAACACCCGGAGTATTAAATTATTAAGTTAATGTGATATCAGAAAGGAATTCAAAGTGCTGAAAATTATTTCACTTAAGATAAAGATAAAAAGAAATCAGAGTCCCTTCATCATTAATCCTCCCATACTCTTATCTCTATCCAGGTCAGTCTTGCCCTTTCTTGGTGGTCTGGTGACTTCCCCCTCCTCTGCCTGCTGGCTCTCCTCCCAATCATCTTCATTGGAATACTGGATCTCCTAATTCTTCCCCACTTTGTTAAGCTTTCTATGGAGTGCCCCCTTCGCCTTCTCAACTTAACTGAAACATTAATTTGCTCTGATGACACTCCCTTTCTCAAACCCATCAGGAGGAGAGACGTACATTCTCTCTCTCCCCCAGTCCTGGGGTTAGAAGGTTGAGCCAGATTTCTCCTAGCTCTCTTACTTGACCTCTCTATGATATTGGCATGAATATTTAATTCCTTCTTGAAACTCTCTGTTCTCTTGGCTCCTGATGCATTATTGTCTCTGATGATACCCTTTCTTCACAGACTTTCTGTATTGGTTCCTTCCCTTTGCCCTGCCCTCTTGGGGGTTATTATTCTCTTGGGTTTTTCCTTGTCTAAAGCCACATCCATAATCTCCTATTTTCTACATCCCTTCACTCCTGCTTCCCCAGTCCACATACTCTCTTTCTGTAGTCCTTATTTTAGTTAATGGTATATCCGTCCTCTTGGCCACCAAACTGAAAACCTCAGGGTCAACCCTCACCCCAGGGTGACCACATATGGTAGATGCTACCTCTAAAATATTGTTTGATTCAACTTCCGTCACTCAATAACTGCCATTGTTTCAAGTTCAGTCATCATCTTCTCTTTTCTGATCTCAGTATTCTTTTACTTGATTTCACTCCCTTCAGATTCTTGCACCACAAACCCCCCCTCCATATTGCAACCATGATTATTTTTCTACTACACAAGTAAAGCCATGTTATTTTCTTTTTTCAAAGTCCCTGTCAGTTCTCTGTTTTCTGCAGGATTAGATCCATTAAACCAGCCTAGCTTTCTGGTTTCATATCTGCTTTTTCTTTCTGGCTTAATGGGACAGCTTTCTACTGCTTTAAAATAGAACATGACGTGCTCTTTCAAACTTCCTATGTTCAGACTATGTATTCCCCATATCTGGACTGTTTTCCATCTTCCTTCCTCTGAGGAACAATCCTTTTTGAGACATGGTTCAAACACTATCTCCTTTGTTGAATTTTTTCTGCTATAGTACCTAAGGAATAGAATGGAATAAACAATATGGAGTGTTAGTATTTACCAAAGCATTTTGCCAAGTATTTAAAAATTATTTCATTTAAGCCTCACAATAGCTCATGTAGTAATTACTGTTACCTCTCTATACATGAAGAACTGGGCCTTAGAGGGGATGGATAACTTCTTGAGAATGTGAATTTACTGAGGGCAGGGATTGTGGCCATTTAGTTCTGCGGCTTTTAGCACTGGCTGACAAGAGTGAGCGCTTCATAAATGTTTATTGAAGGAAGAAGAATGGAAGGATATGGATAGAGCATGAGCTACAAAGAGGCAAAAAATCTATAACAGAAGTTCTCAGAATAACGGAGATTATTGTAACAGGATAGGAAATAAGAGTAGAGGTGGAGGAGAGGAAATTTTTTTCTGAAAGGAAATTTAATACTTCCAGCTCAAGGCAGTAATACTTTAATGTTGATATCCATGGGACTACATGGACAGAGGATTGCTCTCTGCCTGTGATAAGCTGTGGCATGTGCCATCTGATCATGTACCTAATGAGAACTAGATAACAATGAATACAGTAAGACACTGAATAATTTATATTTTTCCAAGCCAACATTATTTCTTAGTATGTTAAAATCGTATGATTTTGGTTTTTTCCTCCTTAGTCTATCTTACCATGTTATTTACAACTCAGCCAAACCCTTCGAAGTCTAATGAGTAGGAAGAGTTATTCTGTTGTACTTCTGGAAATTAAAAACTTAAAAGAAATTTCAAAGCCCTTTAAAGCTTTAAAGCTTTTTTTGGATAAGTATGCATTAATGTTAACTTCACTAATATTTGAGATTTATGTAATTTTGCCTTGTGTTGAATTGTAACATTTAAAAAGTTCCAAGTGGATTGACATTTAAAAAAATTAGACCATGAAAGTATTAAAACATAGGGGAATATTAAAGAAAAAAAAAGAAACTCAGAGTAAACCTGAAAAATGAAGGCAGAGCAGTGATATTTGTCATGTAGGGCAAATTTTATATTTTTTTATAAGGTACCTCCAAAATAGGTCAAGATCTCCTGGAATTTTAGAGAGTGGTGTTGAGAACATTCTAGTCCCAGCCCCTAGTTGTAAAATCAGCAATTGAGGTCCAGAAGGGTAAGTGATTAGCTATAGTCAAGGACAAAGCAGAGGTAGAGCCAGTGACTGTCAGCCCACATGTTACCAAGTCCTCGATGTCCCTTTATTTTTAGTATTGTCCATAAAATGAAATGAGAACCTCACTAACGATGGAGGGACAAACTATCTAGCTGATGACGTCAGAGTCTTGGCAGCTGGTGTGGTTCGTTAAGGCAGGAGGGATTCACTTAAATTGTGTCTCTACCACCTTCCCTAGAATGGGCCCTGTGAGATCTAACACTGCACAGTGAGAGACATAAAATGTGATAAATACTCTGAAAATATAGTTTAAACCTCTAACATGAGGAGTTACAAGAAACATAACTTAGAAAGAGGCAATTAGGAAGGATGTGCTTATCTTAGGTTTTCCCAGATTATATATAACCTTGCATTTTAGTATAAAACTGCCAAAGCCAGTAATAGTTTGGTTTATTTTTGGGGGGAAGGGAGGGCGGACGTTCAGACAAGTCAATTAAGGAAGAAATTCTTGCTTGAGAATTATCTTTATGGCTCTTAATTGTAAACTGTTCTGTATTCTCTATTTATTAAATAAAAATTATTATTCATGGACTAGTCCCTCCTTTTCGTGCTCCAGTCTTGTTTTACTCCGAAGGGTAGAAGGATCTGCTTTAACTCAGAAAGTTTTTGAAGATTTCCAGAACCGGGGTCTTTGCATTTCTCCCACTAGTACTTATCCGAAGCTGAGGGATCCGGCTCTGGGCTTGTGGAGAGAAAGCCCTTTGATTGTCCCACGTTTGGCCGGCTTCCAGCTTTGCTGCATGATGATGAAGTGTGCTTTTACCCAAAAAAGTTCAGAAAAGCTTAAATTATCCTCGAAAAACAGAAAGTGTTATCAGACTTTATACACAATTTAAAGCCCAGATAATGACCAGCTTTTCCTACCTCCAGACAGACGCTGCTCTGAGGGGACCCGTCACCAACTGCACAGATACAGATCTAAAACACAGAAGGGCAGCATGCCTCACTGATGCCTTCCCCAGGTCCCATCGCCCTCCTTCATCTAGTGTCACTTCCTGCCGTCTCCTCTGACTTTTCCAAATATCCCAATATTTATTTGAATTTCCGGTAAGCCAAATCTAGGGCCTTATACTTTCCTCACGTAGAGCAGGTAGCTACGGTTTATTTGGTTTGCTTCCCACTTTATTTAAAGCAGTACAAGGACTCTGATAAACACCAGGAAAGATTATTACAGTGAAAGAATTAAATAAAGTTCAGGTGCAAAGTAGAGCACAGGGAGAAAGAGACTATTTCAATATAGGAGATGATAAAACTAGGTTCTTGCATTTCTTTGAAGTACATAGTACCTATTGTTTTAAGGAGTAAATTATAAGTTTCTATGTATTGCACCTCTTATAATAGGATGTCTTCTATTTTAGGTATTTTCTTACAATAGAGAACTAAAAACCAATTTCTGATATTTCTCTAATCTGCCAAATCAGATCCTTTCTCTGTAGCTTTCTTGATTCTCTTACCCCCAGCTTGGCCCAAGACTTTTTCTTTGTAGTACTCGCACTTTCTGGACCCCGGCTGTGAAGAGAACCTTCCTCAGTTCTGAATGGGCATTCAGTTTCTTGGCTTCCACTTAACTGCACAGTCAGATGCAGGTAGACAAAACACCTGGGCAGCCCCGAGCCTGATTTTTCTTGGAGGCTGCTTGATCAATGCTTGCTAACTCTGAGATGCCCTACTGGTTTGCTCTTGGAGTTGGTAGCTGAATATCATTTGACCCATCCACTGTTATTTACCAATCTTTTATCCGTCTTCGGTATTGGCCCGGAGTCAGTAAGATTCATTCAGTCATTCATTGACTGGTCCCATATGCTCAAAGCTGTGTAAGGGATATAAAATGAATGCAATGGACGTGGCCCTGCTCTTTGGAGCTTAAGGTCTGTTTGGGAATACAGATAAGCAAACACATCCCTGAGTGCTGGGAAAGATGAAGAACAACGTGTTGGGTAGCCACCAAGGGAGGATGCATAATCCGGTGTAGAGAAGGCTCCCTAGAAAAGGTGGCACGTAAGGTGAGACCTAGAGGATGAGTTGGAGTTAGCTAAGCAAACCCTGCAGAAAGTGCTTCAGACAGAGAAAACCCCATGAGGAAAAGTCTGGAGAAGAGAGAGCATGATGTATCAGGAAAGGAAAGGAATTCAACATGAGTGGATCACAGAGTGTGTGTGCTTTAGGGCTGGTGGAGCTGGGAAGTGGGGTAGGAAATTGTAAGTGGAGGCTGGAGAGGGCTCGGCGAAGCATAGGAATCAGTGGAACTTTACCTTAAGGATATTGAGAAGCTCCTGGAAGAGTGACATGATTGGATCTGCGTTTTTCAAAAGATCATGCTGGCTAACGGGAGCGGATGGACTGGTGGGGCACAGTCAGGAGGCTGCTGCACTAGCAGCAGAGAATGCAGAGACCTGTCCAGTGAGTAGCGTGGAGGGTGCAGAGAAGTGAGTGGACAGGAGAGAGGTGTAGGGGGAAAACTGATGGACTTGGTGACTGATGAGATGTAGGGAATGAGGAAGAGGTGGGAGGCACGACACTTCGGTTTCTGGGTTGAACAACGGGATGAATTATGTTGCCTTTTTCTGAGCTGGAAAAGGAGAAGCATTTGCTTCTCCTAGTTCCCGATGATCAGCCATAATTTCTTAACCACTCTTCCTTTTTCCCCCTCCTCATGCTAACTGGTCTTGCCTTTCCCCCTCTCCCTATTTTCCAGCAGTGGAAAAACTTCCCAAATTCACCTTCAATAGCTTCTGGCCTTGTTTCATTTTAGAGGGGCTTAGTTTTTCTCATTCAGGAAACCTGGCCTCCAAAGTTCATGCAGTCATACCTACTTTCTTCTCCGTCAGAAATGTCCCCACCCTTTATTTTTCAGGCAAACTTTGCCAATCACTTTAGGCCCACATCGGCTCTAACCACCTCCATGAGGCCATTCCCAGCTCCCACGGGTGGACTTTGTGGTTCCGCCCCTTCTTCTACATTCGTTCCCATCTCCATGCTGGGACTTACTACCCAGTGTATTGTCTGTCTCCTTCCCCTTCACCTTTCCTCCATCCCATCACTTCACACAGGATTATCATCAGCTCCTTGAAAGCAGCTAGTTATATCTGTCTTATTCATATTTCTGTTATCATCATCAAAGGGAGGAACTTGCAATATTAGGTGTTCAATAAGAGTTTAATGACGAATATGAATGAACAGCCCATGTACTTTTCTTCACAAATTACTTCCAAGGTCCATTTCCTTCAAAAAATTTTTCTCAACTAATCCTATTCTTGAGCCAATTTGCCAATACATACTTGACTCTTTCTTGTAATAATTGTCTTTTTATGTGAATAATTAAGCCAACTCCTCGGCACTCTTGAGTTTGTTTGAAACACTAAGAACAGACTACTGTTGTGTACGTACAATGTTGACCACAATTCTCTAATATATCACTGAAGGCTTCAGAGACATGGGGTTAGTTGTGACATCTTAGACAAATTACTTAAACCTTTCTAAGTCTTGGTTTCCTCAGATATAAAATGGTAATAATCCCTATCCCATTAATTTTTTGCAAGAATTAATTGAGCAAATACATTTAGAGCACTCAGCACTGTAAAATGCTCAGTGAAGGCCATCTATTCTTAATCTTTGCCCTCCTTATAATAGTTTAAACTTTGTATATTTTTATAACTTCTGATTATTTTTTAAAATTTTATTCTAAAAGGCTGGTGATTGTGTGTGTGTGTATATGTGTGTGTGTGCACGTGTGCATCAACAGATGTTGACAAATCCATTTTTAAAGAAAGCAGTGCATATTAAATACGTCGCATTGGTCAAGAGAGCTCTCATGGTCTGTATGTTTGCCTTTAGCAACAACTTTTTACTTTAAACCTTTTAAAGTCTCCTGTTTCGCTGCTAATTTCTCCTCTACTTTTTGCTTGTATATTTCTTCTTGCTCCAGTGGGAAACTTATCTTTTATTTCTTTGGATCTGTATAGTGCCAAGTACTATGTTTTGTGCTTATTAGGCTTTCAGTAAATATCTAAATGACTGTAGCCTTGCCCCCTTGACCTGGAAATTTGGGAGAAACTGTTCAGTCTCTCTAGTTGTGTCTACAAAGAGCTGTGAGCCTCTGGAGGGAGAGAGAAAGAGGTCAAGAAGGAAGATTTCCCATCAGTGCAGAAAGCTTTGAGAATTCTCTCTTCTGCTTCTCTGAAGTTGGAGGGAGCTCTTTTTCCCCCCTAGTGCTCTGTGTTGTGGCACCCAAAGCGAATTCTTGAGGAACTAAGGGAAGATGGGAGCTGATCCGAGGTTCCTACACTAGCCTCTATGGCTGCAGGACTCAAAGACACGCATCGGGGTTAGAAATGATGAAGTTCTGTAGAGAACCACACGGTTAAAGGCACTCGGTTATGTTCTCTAGTCTTGCAATCCACAGCCTCCTCTGAGTACCAATGCTAAAAGAGCAAAGCATGGACTCTTCCTTCCTTCCTTCGTTCCTTCTTTCTTTCCTTTCTTTCTCCCTTCTTTTCTTCCTCCTCCCTCCCTCCCCCCTCCCTTCCCTGCCTTCCTTCTTGCCTGCCTGCCTTCCTTCCTTCTTTCCTGCCTTCCTTCCTTCCTGCCTTCCTTCCCTTTCTTCCTTCCTTCCTGCCTTCCTTCCCTTCCTTCCTTCCTTCCTTCCTTCATTCCTTCCTTCCTTCCTTCCTTCCTTCCCTTCCTTCCTTCCTGCCTTCCTTCCTTTCTCTTTAGGAATATTTTTATTGTTTTCGTAAAAATGATGCATGCTTATTACAAAAAATTCAAGCAGTATAGTAAAAGTATATTTCATCTCTTTTATATTGCCTTCCCGATTTTCATGAGGGTCACTTTTTTAGGAGTAGGATGTGAGGTCTTGTTTTTGTGGTTCCTGCATTACAAATGACAGCACCTCTAACAGACAGCGGGGTTCAGGCTGGCTTCAGGGGCTTCTCATGCCAAGGTACATACCTCCATAAACTCTGTTTCCCCTTTTCTTTTAAAAGTCTACATGCATACTCTAATTCAGAGAAAGTTAATTACACAAGATATCCATGGGACCCCTAGAATCAGGATCTCGAGGTGTCATTGATCTTTTCTTAGCACCTAGTTTGTCTCACTAGGTGTTATCAAACAGACATTTTGGGGAAGCTTTGAGTTTTTCATTACATTAGGTTTGCATGTATATGGTGTCCAAGTGGAAGAGGGAGAAGGCGCCCAGGCCTGCACATCGTAGGCAAACAGTGAATAGTGTTGTGGAGCTTGAAGCCAGGCCAGCACTGAGCTCTTTAGAAACGGGGTGACTCTGTTAGCCCGCCCCTTACAGACTCCTTTTATACCAATTTCACGATCAGGAAGGTCTTCGAAGATCTTAGTAACCCCTTCCTAATTTACTCTGCAGAGAAGGAGACATCACTGGGCACGCACAGTGTCAACTGAAAGTTACCTGAGTCTTCAGGAGAAGGCCGTGCTGTTATGAACGTGCAAACGTTATTTCAGACTCAGCAAAGCTCAGTGAATGTTCATATTAAAAAATGGATTAGAGGGTTAATTTAGCGACATTAAGCTATTAACCCCTGAGTTACACATGTTGTACATTTCTTACAGGCTCATTGTCATTAGGAAATTGAGGAAATGGAGCTCAGGGAGAATTTGTCACAGAACTGTGCTTATCCTATATGATCATTAAACATTTGATGAATGAATAAGTAAATGGTTGAATGAATTGGCACCACCCTGTATTTGCCTCTTAACATGTCTGGCAATTTATTCTTACATGTTTTTCTCAGTGATTCCTCTAGTTTCTTTAGCTTTGAAAGTTAGATTAGAATGTGTATTATGGTAACCACGACATTTTACCATTGTTATTATTATTGTTTCATAGCATCTAATGAGCAATGACATTAAATCCTATGGAACCCAAAATCAGGCAAGCATATTTTGAGAACCATTAACTATAATAACACTAATATTTGCAGAGCTTTTTATTTTCTGCTAAAAAATAGTCCAGGTAAAAGAGATATTTTTAAAATGATTCACCCATTTCACAGATTAAAAAAAAAACAGGTTTGGATACTTCCCTAGGCTTTACATAGAAAATCTGTGGCAGATGAAAGCTAAAAACACAGGAATTTATTTCTTCACCCTGTGCTTAACCAATTGGAGACAAGCTGTCTCCAGACTATATTTTCTTTTTAATCGCTATAAAGTGAATGAACTCAAAGGAGAGACTAGCATCCTGCTGAGATTGATACGAACAAGGACAGGGGAAGAAAAGATTCCTCATTAATGGATTTATATTTTAGTGATAGGACTAGGGGGGTGGAAAGGTCATTTTGGAGAGTAAAATGAAATATAGAGCAGGCAGAAAAATTATCTCGTTATCTGACTTAGAGACGCGAGACTGCACGTTATCCCCTGTGCGTTTATTTTTTCTCCTCGTTTTCCTTTTATTTTTAGATAAATGGGAGTCAGACAGATGAGACAAGAGTAATTTTTAGAAACTCTCTTCCTTTGCAAGCTTTTGGGAGCAGAGTTTTGCTCCTTTTATGCGGTCTGATTGGAAGTGCTATTGGATTGTAAAGGAAGAACATGCAGCAGTGAGGCATTCAATCAGAATTTGGGGATAAGCTGACAAAACAACTAAAATATCTTATTAAAAGGGGAATATATAAGGCCATAATCAGATAAAATTTAAAACTTAATTTCAAAATCGAAATTGAAATTCTCTCCAGATGATCAAGAAAGAAAAGGAAAGACAGTATACCTCTTAGCTCAACAAGGAGAGTGGGATCAGAAGGTGACTATTTGGGAGGCCGGCCCCATGGCGTAGCGGTTAAGTGTGCGTGCTCTGCTGCTGGTGGCCCGGGTTTGGATCCCGGGCGCGCACCGATGCACCGCTTGTTGGGCCATGCTGTGGCGGCGTCCCACATAAAGTGGAGGAAGATGGGCATGGATGTTAGCTCAGGGCCAGTCTTCCTCACACACACACACACACACACACACACAAGAAAAATAAAAAAACAAACAAAAAAAAGAAGGTGACTATTTGGGAGACTCTGCACTTGGCGACAGTTCCTTTACATATAAACAACTTCACCTATTTTTAACAGTTACTTGACCAAGGGTGTTTAATCAAAAACAAATACGTCAATGAGAGACTGTAGGCCCTGAGAGTCTGTGTTGTCCACTCTCAATCGCAGAGTGGCGAGGCCGGGGTTCAGATGGTCTCTCTGGCTCCAGCGCTCTGCTCTTGCATCCGTCTGGAAGTTCTCCTTTGGCGTCTACTCTCTTCTAGCACTGGGGATGTGGTTGAGTAAAGTGCCTTGTGTCCCAGAGACCTCACAATGTGACGCACGCAAGAGGTGAGATACAGCTTGTGACTGTTACACTCAAGGACGTACGAGGCGTGGTCACAGCACAAAGGAGGCAATAATCAGCTCTGCTGGGGTTGGGGTGGAGAAGGTCAGCCGAGATTTTATGGAAGAGGGGAAAAGGCCAGTTGAGCTGGGTCTGCCGTGTTGATAAGGCACGGTAGGTCATCTGTGATGAAGGGGAAGATGTGCACAAAATGGCTTAAAACAGTGCATAGAAGATGTGTTTGCAGGAATGAAATACAGGACACTCAGTTAAATTTGAATTTCAGATAAACCACAAAGAATGTGTTAGTATAAGTACATCCTATGCAATATTTGGAACATACTTATATTAACACATTTTTTGTGGTTTATCTGAAATTCAAATTTGACTGGGCATTCTGTAAGTTTTTTCTTAAATCTGGCTATGCTATGCATTTGGGCCTCATTGGAGTGTGTGTAAGGCTGGGAGCAGCAAGAGGGATGCTGAGAGAGGTCGGCTGAGGCTTAAAGATGGAGGATCTGCTGTTGCCGTATGTGGGATAAACAGGATTGAAAACAGGATTATCAAGTTGGAGAAAATATTTGCAAATCATATATCCAACAAGGGGTTAATTTCCAAAATATATAAAGAAGTCACACAACTCAACAACAACAAAATGAACAACCCAATCAAAAAATGCGCAGAGGATATGAATAGAAATTTTTGCAAAGAAGATATACGGATGGCCAACAGGCACATGAAAGATGTTCAACATCACTAATCATTGGGAAAAGGCAAATCAAAACTGCAATGAGATATCACCTCACACCTGGCAGAATGGCTATAATTAACAAGAGAAGAAATAATAGGTGTTGGAGAGGATGTGGAGAAAAGGGAACCCTCATACGCTGCTGGTGGGAATGCAAACTGGTGCAGCCACTATGGAAAACAGTATGGAGATTCCTCAAAAGTTAAACATAGAAATACCATATGATCCAGCTATTCCACTACTGGGTATTTATCCAAAGAACATGAAATCAATAATTCAAAAAGATATATGAACGCCTATATTCAGCACAGCATTATTCACAATAGCCAAGACATGGAAGCAACCCAAGTACCCATCAATGGATGAATGGATAAAGAAGATGTGGTATATATCACAATGGAATACTACTCAGCCATAAAAAAGACAAAATAGTGCCATTTGCAATAATATAGATGGACCTTGAGGGTATTATGCTAAGTGAAATAAGTCAGACAGAGAAAGACAAGCACTGTATGATTTCATTCATATGTGGAAGATAAACACATAGATAAGGAGAACAGATTGGTGGTTACCAGAGGGGAAGGGGGTGGGAGGAGGGCAAAAGGAGTAAAGGGGCACATGTGTACAGTGATGGATGGAAACTAGACTACTGGTGATAAACACGATGTAGCCTACACAGAAACTGAAATACAATAATGTACATCTGAAACTTACACAATGTTATAAGCCAATATGACCTCAATAAAATAATTAAAGGAAAAAACAAGATTACCTTATAAATGAATATCTATTTGTCCTACGAATGGGGTAATTTATACCACTTAATTAAAACTGAGAAGCAATTGAACAAATCATTGTCTTTAATGAAAAGGACTTTTCTGTTCAAAGAGTCATATAATAAAATGACTTCCAACAAACTTTCAAGTAAACTACTAGTGTCTGTTTATTCTTTTCTGCAAAAATGAAAAGAGAAAAGGAGGAAATTTTGGGGCTCCAGAGGATAAAATTAAATAAAACCAGCATAATACATGTATATCACATAAATAGTACATATGTGTTTCCTGTTTGATTTTTAAGTGGGGAAAAAAAGACGGGTAGAATTGTGTTCTCCCCATGCAAATTCTATCTAAAAAGACATTCTGCTCTGATTCAGTATCATGAAACTAGTCACAGAAGAAGGTATATCCCCTGAGGACAATTGGGAATCACCCTGTGGATGGCAAGTGGTATTTTTACATTTATTTAAATTTTGAAAGGTAATAGACGATTAAAATAGCCACTTCGTTACTGTATTTTTACTTAACGATGTTCAGGGTATCTGTGACATCGGATGATGTAGCATGTCTCCTGCATTGGTGGTGTTGGCCTAAAGAAGGCATCTAAACATTTCAATATTTAGAAAATAAAATGGTTTGTGGGAGCAGTGACTGCATACCAATTTAGATTTCTTTCTCCCTCCTCATTAAATGCACGGCTGTGTCTTTTATTTACTTTCCTCCTTGCCCCAGAAAGGATTTAAGGCAGCTCGTAAACATGTGCGAGACCTATCACTCCTACACACGGGTTGCTCAAGCGTTTTGATGATTGTACATTTTACAGTTAAATGCAGAGACTTCTGTCTCTATGATTAGGGTGTGTATGTGCTTCTGGGGAAAGTTTTGGTAATCATTACATTTTACCAACAATATTATTTTATTTTTATTATTTCATAGCCTCTAATGAACAACGGCATAAGTCCTATGGGAACTGTAGTTAAGCAAGCAGAGTTTGAAAACTGTTAGATATAAAAATTCAATTTGACTTGGAGAATTTGCATTGGTTTCATTTCTGTTTAATAGAGGATTTCACTGGCCTTTGCTTAAGCCTGCATTCACTTTAGATGAGGTTAAGGAAAGATAAAAATCTAACATGGTAAATACAATCTGAGTTTCATCATCAACACTTTCATATAAAGATCAGATAAATAACCAGAAGTAGATGTTGTCATAATGAATGACTTTGATTCATTGTGTGTCCCTGGATTATTTTTACTTTGGTAGGCACGCTATTCTTGCTTAACAATAAAGTGCTATTAGTAATCAAGGGTGTGAGTTGATAAGGAGTAAGGCCATTTTTTAATCATGGTCTATTTGAGATCTTGCCTTACCTGGGAAAGGATTTAAACTTCAGCAAGAATGATTTAGGGGCTAGAGTTGAACATATTGGAATGAGTTGCCTTGCAGATGTTGTTTTCAATGGTTTGGCAGGCGTCTTGTCAAATGAGGTGGGGTTTTACTGAGTCTGATGATGACAATACCAGGCTCCAAATGAGCTTCACAGGCTGGACAAATGGCTGAATCTCACAGAATGAAGTTTAGCATAGCCTTGTACCGGGGTTCAGAAAACCAACTGGAAAAATAGTTCATATTGAAAATGCTGGAAAAAATGGCCTAGGTCTCTTAGGCAATAGTGAATTCAAAATAAGTCAACAGAGTGATGGGGCTGCCATAGTCTAATGGGATTTAGGTCAATGTTGAAGTAAGCTTTCTAGCCTAAGGAAGATGTGATAACGCACTCAACATTCCACAGTGGTCAAAACATTTTTTTTTTTTTTTTTAAATCCTGAGTTCATGTCTAGGCACCACACTTTAAGAGAGCATGATTTCAAAAACAAACGATGTACTTGGTGAGAAGATAGATATAAAATCCTGTCAAAAGAAGAAAAACTACAGGAATGGAAGACATTTTATCTGCAGGAAAGAAGAGCTCTATTGTTAAAGAGGAAAAGGTTTATTCTCCCTACTGTCAGATATATACAAGGACCAATAGATAGAAGTTTCCATATAAGGATGGACTTGTGGTCTAACCTGTGTAGACAGAATGGACTGCCTGAGGTGATCAGCACCTCTCACCTGCTGGAGGGGCTAGAGAGAGATGATGGACACATTGGATTTAGATCTAGACCTTTGTAGTCCCTTCAGAATCTGGTATTGCACAATTCTAAGGATGTTTAGAATATTTACATATGTTTTTCTGTTTAGAAGGTATGCATACCTTCTAAAATAATCAGTTATTGTAGGAAATTTAGTGACATTACAAAACAAAAAACAAAAACACCAAACTAGCCTGTGTTATCACATAGACAAACCAACTGGTTGATTGACTGGAAAATTCAATTTTGATGCTCAGGTATGTAGCAGACATGGCCTGTTTTTCTGGTTATTGGGTCATCTTGCCTACAAACATGCATTTTAAATATAATTCCAATATAAACAGGCAAAATGAATTGCGACAAATACACATAAAACCCTCCTCAAAGCAGTTGGTAAAGTATATCAGCTGTAAAATTCCATTACAACCAGAAATTTTGTGTTGGTTGCATTCACGTACCATTGTCTCTTTCCAGTCGTTTAACATGTAACGAAAAATCTCCAGATAACAAATGCTTGTGCAGCCCCAGCCAATGGTTCACTTGTTTCCAAGAATATTTGATAGTATAAAATACCCATACGACAAAATAAGTCAGTTCCTTGGAGTTTGT
This sequence comes from Ceratotherium simum simum, assembly GCF_057802395.1. Taxonomy (NCBI): domain Eukaryota; kingdom Metazoa; phylum Chordata; class Mammalia; order Perissodactyla; family Rhinocerotidae; genus Ceratotherium; species Ceratotherium simum. The sequence continues at coordinate 53,117,066 of NC_141918.1, read as the reverse complement.
TTTAATAAGATTCATAAAAACAATTCTATGATCCTTTTTTTTCTTCCTATCAACACCTCCTCTATTTCATTTCTGCTAACCACCAGCTGGTTTTTTTTTCCCACCACAAATGACTCTAAACTGCAAGATAATTATACAAAAAGAGATTTGCTCCAAAAGTTACACAGAGCCAACTATGTCAGCAATGGAAAGAACTAGTACATTTTGTTTTGAAAATAAAAAAATCCTAGATTTGGCAATTTGCCTACTTCATCCCCAAATTCTCTTGACTCCAGAATTCTAAGTGAGGAAGCTCACCTTTTCTTTTTTCATTTATTTCTAAAACTATGGGGTAAAAATTTGGGGCATCTTTAAATAGCTTCTCTTATAGTATTAAATTACATTAAAATGTAAATTGTAGAATATTAAATTATAGTATAATAGTGTAGATATTTGTCAGCTAATTTAAATGTTTAGATGGTATTGAACTTTTCATAGCTAGGAGTCAAAATCATGATAAGAGTTTTGATATGTTCCTTAGTTAAAAAGTCTTGCTGTTGAATTCCATTAGTGTCTTGCTTTCTTCCCTTTCTTGATGGCTCAATATTATTACAAGGTACACTTAGCTCCAGAGTTTAGAAATCAATTACAAAAGCTCAAACTAGATCTGTCCAGCCAGAGTCATCTCAAATTGTCTTTCAGGAAATGAACATTTGGGCAGAAAAGCAGGTGACACACTGTCTCCAGAGCCTTATTTTTTCCAAAAATCCAAGCCAGTTCAATCCGCTGCTTTCCAGGTAAAATACCTCACAAGAACTGGATGTCTGAGGAGACTCTGCACTAACCTTCTGCTGTAAGATACGAACTCTCAGGGGCATGGCAATAATGCGTGAGGGTTAGAAAATCATGTGGAAATAATTTTAGATCGTTAGCTCTCTAGGAGATGAAAAGAGAGGCTTCCCTGTCATCCTGTGGTCTAACAAATCCTACCATATTAAGTGCTCACTCTAAAGCATTGCAATGCATACTGTGTTGTCTAATGGAAGACAAATTTGTACATTCATGACATGCATTTTTGAAAAACAAAGCACTGCTCAAATATGAGGTCTTGTGGTTACATATCATTTTAATAGACATGCTAAACACCATAACTTTTAATTCATGAAAGAGCTTAGAGCCTGTATGTTGCAGAGGATTAAGTTCTATCCTAATTACTTTCTCAGAAAAGCCAGTGGAAAATTAGATGCATCCCACCAGGCAATAAATATATCACACCAAACAAAATTTAAACTAGAGAACAATCAACCCCTTTTTCTTTGTTCTTTCAAAGGAGAAGTGGATCAGACCTTTTAAAAAAAGATCAAGAGCATTTTATGGGAAATTCAGAAAAAAAACTATTTGGACTGAAATCAAAATGTTATGAATAGTACTTTCTAAGTAATGACACATATCAGCAGTATTTGTAATCATAAGAACAATGTGATAAATTTTAATCACTTGGGACTCCAGCTCTGTGGGAAGTGCTTACTACACAGACATCATTTATAGGTTTCCAGTTATGACCTACGTCTAAAAGACATTTTAATGATAACTGGAGAAAGTAGATAGATTGTCTTCCTAGAGTGTTGAAGTTCCTGCTTGTTGTCATCCTCAGCTCTATTAAAGAGCAGAGCCTTTCAAAGGTAGTCTTCAGTCTGGCAATCAGGGTGCAAGACCAAAGGGATGGAACTATCTAAGATAAAATATGCCAGAAACGTACACTCCTCAGGATTTCCTGTGGGAGTCTGACCAAAATAAAGCAATATTAATAAATATAAATTCTGGAACACTATTATCAACAGAAACAGGGTCTTGAAATGTACCCTTGAAATTCTTCTAGTGTCCTCAGGCAGGTCAACTATTTCAATGTGACTGTGCAAAATGTTAGACCTCCCTATGGGGACAACGCTTTAAATTATATTAAAGACTCAAAGACCCCAATAGACATGCTAAAGGAAGGAGTTTAATTTGTTGGATGCTCTAAATTTTTGAGCTCGCTCAGGGTCCTTTAGCCCCTTGACCTTGAAAACATTTTGGGACAAAAAAATGTCGTTTCAAATCATCTCAATATCGAAAAATATGTAATTGGCCAATTTGCTTTTTATCTTTTCCCCTGTCTTTGCTGCATTTTTGGAGAGAAGGGAAGCTCAGGTGACGCAGATGGAATAAAAGAAACAAGCAAGGAGGAGAAGACTTGTGTTCTTAAATCATAGCACACTCAGTTAGATTTCCTCACAATAATTTGAAAAACATCCCTTTGAATGTAGCTCAAAGCCAAGTAAGATTTCCTGGTTTAATTTTTCTCATGAGGCAAGACCTCGTGGGACTTGAGTCTGGCCACTCTTGGCTTCTAGACTGTCCAGAGCAAGTGGATCACCTCTCCCAGTCAGGGAGACACTGTTTTTGACTATCGTCCCTTCACAGCATTTGGCCACCAACCATGTAGGGGAATGATATGACTTCTGGCTCTTTTCTTTCTGATTGCATTCAGTTTCAAAGTATTTTTTACACCCACCGAATATAATTTTCCTTAGCAGAGTTAAAGAAGCCATTATATATAATGCGCCACTCAAATCTAGCAATTTTGCAACCAATTGGGGTAATATCCTTTTTTTAAAAGGTTGATTGCCCCGTAGAACTAATCACAAATGGGCTTGATGTCTCCAGCTTTTGGCAAAATCAGTAGCTACTAAAATCAGAGAGTACTGAGAATAGAAGGGGGGCAGCAACCACTACTCTGCCTTGGAGAGGAAATAAATACCCATAAATCTAAGGAAGCTTCTGTTTTCCAGTTAAAAAAATTCTGAAGTTTGTTCTTTCAAAAAGTAGCTTCTTTAAAGGTGTGAATGATTGAAGTGGTAGCGTGTCAAAGGTAATCACCAGATATAATCACCAAACATGTCACTAGAGCCCTGTTTCGGACCTCTAAGGACTCTCAATGTTACTATTTTTTAATATTATAATGTAAGACCTGGTATTAAGCCTACAAAATAAGTAGTCAGAATCAAGGTTTGTTAGTGACACATAGAAGCACCAGGATTCACGTTTTGTTTGCTACCTCTGAAGAGGAGGCCAGATTCCAGCTGTTGTGACCATCCAATGCATGGCTCTGCTCAGTTCACTAAACAACTACTCTCCAGAAAACATGGCCCTTCTCAACTGGGCTGAACTGCCAGCACCAGTGATAACCTGGCCCCAAATGAAGGGGCTCAAGTTCATCTAAGAGGTTTAAGTCATAGAATTTTCCAGTTTTAAGTGAACTTTACAACCTAGACACTTCCCAACTCCTCCCAGCCCACCAATGAGTGGTTCCGTGACCTGCCTAGTCTTCCAACCCAGGTCTGCAGATTCAATGGTTTATTTTTTCTCTTTTGCTGCTAGAAACCCACAACTATGGTTGATTTTTGTTGTAATTGCTATTTCTCTCTTTTTCTATTCTTTTTCTTTCTTTTAATATTTTAAGGAAAAACTCTTTATCTTAATGGGAAGTCATGTCAGTGGAAATGTTTTTCTAAATGCTTTTTATTTTCTCTCAATCTACTCTTTCAAGAATGCTTATCTTATGAGAAAAACTCTGTCATGAGCTGAGTGTCTGTAGAGCTGTTGAAAATGCTGAATGATTACACTACAGCAAAAGAATGATATTCAACATCAACTTCTTGGCTAGGTTAACTGATTACATTTTCTATTGATTAGCAGGGAGAACTAGTTCTTTAACCATAGCTATGGTTTTGCATAGATGTGATAGGCTATCTACTCAAGAAGACTTTTGAGCTGTAGAACACTTTAGTGTTTTGGTTTCAGTTGAAACACCATAGTTGTAGCCCTATTTCTGTTCCCTAGTTTATGGCTGTGGATAAAGTTTAGACAAAGGAGCACTCCAATTATGTGTTTAACTCAAAGTCTCCGTGAAGCAGGCAAATTCCAGTGCATGACAAATTGTGCTATTTCAGTTCACAAGACCTTTATTGCAGATCCTGGAGTTCAGACCAACAAAGATATGATGATAATAATCAGCTATCTTACAGGATAAGAGGAAATGAGGAGAAGGAAGAAGGTACATTATAGTTGATGGATAAATGATATCTCATAAATGACAGAGGTTCGTGTCCTATCCTGAGCACTAGCAGATTTATCAATTGCTTTTGACTTTTTCATTCGCAGGGATGTTTATTGTTGAACGGTCAATCCAAACCGCACTGTACTTTTGAACTTCCCATTCTAATGGGAAGGCCTTGTCAGAGAGAAATCTGAATTTGCAGATTTGAGAAGTGATGTAAGATACCACATATTGTGTTTTACAGCCTTTGAAGCTGGGACCCTCCCTGCCTATAACATACACATCATTCCAACACTCAGAGGCTTAGCTGTGATGAACGGCTCCACTGAGACTGAAGTTATTCAATGAGTGTCCCCACCCCTGGCTCACCAAGAACCTCCTCCAGGAACAGGCCCCTTTGTAGGCCTCTGTGTTCAGGGGAGACATATGGCCACATCAAAGATCAAGAATCAATCTAGCTCTGATTATCCACGTTATCATTGCCTGGGAACCAGATCTGCGAGTTCTTCTAAGCCCATTGGAGTACGATGATCAGTTTCATAACCTTCATCCTCAATCGAGAGGCATCTTTGCTTCAGTTCTCTTCATATTGTCTCCATAGGAAAACATCATCTGACTTGGTTAGGACTGTGTGTCATAGATCCTCATGTGAAGTGACATTTCTGTTATTAAAAAACAGAAAGCGTCTATAAAATTTCTATCCCCAAATTTCTCTTCCTTCAGTTTGTTCAGTCTGTCAAAAACAAAGCATGGCTTGACAGAGGGTCAACAGGCTTCTACTTTGGAAATAATGTTTTCACTTCTTTAACAGAAAGATATCTTACTTTTGGGGCTGCTAGCCTCAATTTGCATGAAACAGTCACTAACTGATTTCAGTTTTAAAAGAACACAGTAGAATGTGAAACATCTTCCTTATTGTCAGAGTGGAAAGATGGCTATATTCAAAGCACACAATTTCGTTTTCAAGTAAGACAGTTTCGGCCCCCTATTATTAATGACTGGAGTTTAAAAAAACAACAACAAACCACTCAGATATTTTTCCAAGACTCACAATCTGAAGCCTTCCCGTTTTGCCAAACCTCCCACTGGACAAGTAGGAAAGATAAACAAAGCAACAGGGCCCCCGAGTTGAACACACTGACAAGCTCGCAGGCCCGAGGATGCGAATGTTTCGTCCCGTATCCAATGTCTCCCAGAAGGACATCCAGTAGGAGGAGAGAGGAAGCAGGAGGTTAGGAACTTGGAGAGATTGGCCAGATAGTCGAGGCGCGGGATAGACGAGGCAGCCTGTAACTCATTAGCAGAGCGTCTCCCAGGGGCCCGCAAACATCCGACAGCCGGCAGAGAAAGCAGACGTCTTCTGACAGATGAGGCTCGAATTAGGCCTGCACCCACTGCTAGCCAGGGTGCTGCTCAAGGTGTGTAGGGGACAGTCCAGGACATGCTGAGTGTGTAAAGCCTTAAACCTACGTCCGCTGAACCGAAGACATGGTGAAAAATACCGTTGCCCAGACTGCTTTCACGCGAGAGGCAGAGTGGGAGTGGGAGGGGAAGAAAATGCGTACTGTGACATTGCAAATGTCATTTAAAATTCATCAGATGAGTATGCTCAACAGGCAGAGGGTACCAGAGGCACGCATCAGAACAGTAAAGGGAAAAGACCTTTGTTTTGAGTGACAATTCTACTGAAAATTCCTAAGGATTGCATGCTTATATTTACCCCCAGGGTAAATATGTCAGGGATAAATAGAATTCTGTTAGTGAAAGACAGATTTGTTTTGATATTGCTTTTTCAGTCCATTAGGGAATCCCTCACTAATCTATGGCTGTGTTTGTTAAAAAATGGTGCACTAAGCTTCCAAGAGTTCACTGGACACATCCGAGCCCCAGACTCACTCACATCAGCAGGATAACAGATGGTTTGATCTGAAAGGGCCTTCGGCATCATCTCGGTGATCTCAATCCCAGCAGACACTGCCCCTTTGAATTATAAGTATTTTGTACCATCCTCTTTTTTTTTTTAATAATTTTATTTATTTATTTATTTATTTATTTATTTATTTATTTATTTATTTATTTTTTCCCCCAAAGTCCCAGTAGATAGTTGTATGTCATAGCTGCACATCCTTCCAGTTGCTGTATGTGGGACGTGGCCTCAGCACGGCCAGAGAAGCGGTGCGCTGGTGCGCGCCGGGATCCGAACCTGGGCCGCCAGCAGCAGAGCATGCGCACTCAACCGCTAAGCCACGGGGCCGGCCCCCATCCTCTTTAGCTGAAATAAAATTCATAGTTTTTCCACTTCCACATATCATTCTTAAAACTTTAATAAATGCCCTTACCTATAATAAGAAAGAGAAATAAAAGAAAAAGTAACTTATAATAAAACAATGTGCCTTCCAAAATGTGACAATTTAGGTGCAACTGCATAGAAGATACTCTGAGGTAGTCTGAGGCTTGCCCCCAACCAATTAGAATGGATGAGTTTGGATTTAAATGAAGACAATATTCACACGCGTATTGTCAATACCTTCTTTTATATTGGCATTCTGAAATATGGGCTAAATAATTATATTTTTATAAATCCTTAGACTCACCATGTGACAATGTAAAATTTAATGATATAGGTGTATTTTGTTGGCAACTCCACAAGAGTATTACATTTCCTGGTAAAGCAACTGTATCAAAATTTGATTAAGATACTTTATATTTTCATACAAAACAGAATTGGCTTCTAGGCTAAGATAATGATAAATAGGTTACTCCCCTACTCCTGGGGGACATTTGAAATCTGTGTGGATGTTTTCAGGTGGGACTGTTCCATGTGTAACAGAACATCAAGCATCCTTGGCTAGGTCTGTTTGACGCTAGTATCACCTTCCTGTCTCAAGTCTTCGTGGGAGCCATAGTTGTTCATAATTTTCTAAATATTCCAGTACCCGGATGTTGAGAACTGCTTTTCTATCCTAATCTTCTCAATCTACAGATTTAAAAATTCAGGCACCGAGAGGGTAAATCCTTTGATCAATATCACACAATTAGTTTGTGCCAGATTCAGGACTACTCATCACGCTCACGGATTGATTGCTCCTTAATCCAATTATTTTCAAAGCCTCTACGAAATCTCTAACAGCTTACACCCAGGCTCCATCCTGCTTTGTTTTCTTATATCCTGCAGTCTTCCCCTTGGACCCAACCTGTATACTCATTATCCCCAAAACACGTTGTCAATCTGCCACTCTGGTATTGTTTTTTCACGTCGCCCAAGCTCAGAGTGTCCTCTCTGATCATCTTTTTTCAAATGTCCTCTGTTCCTTGAAGGATTCCCTCGGGCCCAAGCCTGAAATGGTCTCTCCCTCCAGTTAACTTTTGCAGAAGTCCTTGTCCAGCCCTTGTCCTGCCACCCATTGACTTGAACCGTTTGAGAGTGTGTCTACCTGGTAAACACCTTGATGGCAGAGTGTAGCCCTCACACTCTTCGTGTCCTGTGCACCACTTATCACGGCTCTCTAACACAAAGTCGGTACTTAGAACTGGTCCCCATTTGCTATTGTTGAATCAATGCAGTGTACACAGTCCTCAACCAAAGGAATGCTGATCATGCAAGTTAACTTCTCTTGTTCATCCTGAAGAAGGCAAAGCACAACTTCCAGCAACATGGCTGTGCTGGGGAACATCTGGGAAAGAACAGCAGAGACATCAGTCTGGCTCGCAGTGGTCAGGAAATGAAGTGGTTCATTCCTAGCCGCGGCCCATTTTGTATTTTGGAGGCAGAGATATAAACAATGGCAGGCTCTGTTAAAGGCAGCTGCAGTCACAAATCTTCCAACAAGCTTCAGATGTGCAAACTACAGAACGGACTCCCGGTACCATATTGGCTTTCTCAGTCACACGCGGGGAGTGGAGCCATCACTGTCAGTGGTGTCATCCTTGAATACAGCACAGAACAACGCGTTCACATCCCACTTGCCATGTGAGTGAAGGTGGAAGAGAAATGGGGTAGGCTCGCTGACACCAGCGGGTCATTTGTTAGGCCATTTATTAACCCTCTGCAAAACCGGAACAGAAATCTCATCCTTGAACACAAATTTTTTTTTTTTAAGTTTGAGTAGAAAAATAGCCCTCAGATTAAATCTGCACCAATTTTATAGATTCTATCTAACTTCAGGTTTTCTTCTTCCCAAGTGTCTGCTGATTCGTTGTCAGCTTGTTTGGGTTATCGCCTTCCCATTTGAACGTTTTATTGTGAAAGTGCGAGATGTGAGATCTAACATGATGTATTAGGCATTATAAGTAATCAGGGAAAAATGTAGTTAAGCCCATGTATTCTTTGAAACTATGCATAAATATTTACAAATTATAGAGTTAAATCCAACTTTTTTGGTAAATGAAATATATTCCAATTTTTTTGTAAATGAGAGACATCAAACTTTGGAAAGCAGTAGGACAGCAAAGCAAAAACACTGGGAAAATTGATGCACAACTCCAACAGAGCAATCGCACATAATTTTCATAACTTCTCTTGCTCTAATACCTTTATAGACTTACACTTCTGAAATGTATTTTTGTATACTTGCAGGTAGTGGTAAGAATTTTGATGATTAGCTGTATGTTGGGACAGAGGCGATCTAGTCAATGCTTTCTGAATTGTTAAAGATGCTATTCATCATATTTTTGGCTTCTTGGGTTTGTGATTCATGGTTCATGGTACCAAATTTCCAAATAGTTTCATTTATGATCAATTTTCTTACTCTTCCTAGAATTTGCCTCCATATACAGAAATGACAGCAGAGTTCATCTATATGTCAGTGGTGTGGGCAGTACTGACCTGGTAGAAGAGACCCTCTCTGGACTAGCCCAGTGAGCAGAGAGCTTTCAGTGTTCACCGCTTTGTGTGGTTTGGTTAAATAGCAAATTCCACTTGGAAGAGATACTTTTAATTTAGACTCTTCTATATTCTAAGTAATTATCCATGGCTATTAACATAAGTTTAGTTAGTGTTTTATACTAACTGACTAATCATCTAAAACACTAGAGAAAACAATAGAGAAGATGGGTAAGCTCAAATTGGAGAGGGTGGGAAGAAAAGACATTATTCCAGGAGTATGGAGGATGATATATATAAGTAATAAAAAAGGATGGTTTTCTGTTATTCCTAATTAGAAGCTAAAGGTTAAACATGATTGGTAATGGCGTTGTTTCCGATTTTATCAACGAGCATACAGTAATTATTTTGGGGGGCTCATTTCCACTCATAAGTGTCAGTCAGCTGGAGGGATACACATTTAACATTTGATGGCAGTTCTGTGCAGTAATAACAGACCACCATGCCTGTCCTGTCACACAGTGGTTTCCCTTGATGAATGATGAAGAATCCTTTTCAAAGGTCGATACAATTTTGTTGGATGATTTTGGTTGAATCAATCGGTTCCATGAAAACGGGCAGACACTATGTGTAATTTTTTTTAAAAGCAGCATGAATTCTTTTTTGACCTGAAATAACTAGTCATTTTAGTCAAGACAGGCAAACTGTATGTGTCTTTGGATAAAGACTCATAGAACTAGGAGGGTGGGTTCTGAAGGGAGCACATGCGGAGATTGGCGGAGGTGGATTCCCGTGGATCTGAAGCTCCGTCATCTGTCTCGTGGCAATTAGACCTGTGGGCCTGGGCGTACTTTCAAGAATGACGTGTACACGTTCGGAATATTATATGGGATGAAAAAGAAAAGAGAACACCAATTCTCACTTATTTACCGTTAATAATGTTAACCAGAGCAAAGGAATTTGGTACTTCATACTCCTTTGACCTAGATTGTCAATATCCATCGTCAAAAATGATTTCTCTGGGCAGAAAATATATTGAGAACGCTTAGTGATAATACTTCTGTATTCATAAACAAATCGCCTGGGTCAATCTCCGTGACCATTTGCTGCATGGAACCGTACCAAGAATCCTAGGCTCAGGTGCTTTACAGGGCTCCAGGCACGTGACGGTAACTGAAGGTCAAAGACACAATTTCCAGGCCTTGCTCCAGGTTAAACATCAATGTGCAATGTGTCCTTATTGATAAATTCAGACTCCTCATTAGGATGGAGAAGCCTACTGATTGTTTTTTATCCCAACCTTGCAGCTTCACGTCTAACACGCAATTCTATACCTGTCCCCCTTCCAGCTGAGCTCATCTCTTCTCCCGGATACACTGGGGTTTCCTGCCTGCCCCAACTCTTGCACTCAAAACTCTGCCCATCCTTTAAGACTTCTCTCAAATGTCACCTCTTTCAGGAAGAGTTCTCACTTCCTTCCAGCTACATCCATCTTATTCTCTTCATTGTTTTCATGCTTCATACACTCAGTAAGTGTACAGGCATTTCAGGGAAGGAAGAAGGGGAAAATAAATAGTTTTATCATGTATTCAAGATTTTTAACAGTACTTAAAAATAACTTTTATTGCTTCTTGTACTATGCTAATAGTACATAGTCACTGAAAATAAAACAGTAATTCTACTAATAATTTAGTGTATATCCTTCCATTACTTTTATCTATGTTTGTGGGTGAGTGGATAGGTGTAGATATATAACATTTTTTTACAAAAAACAAGATCACATGATAAAACTGTTTAAATTGTTTATTTTTCATTTATTAATATATAGTTCCACATTTCTAATAAAAAATTTTCAATAACTGGACAGTATTTCACTGTATAGAGATGGCAAAGTTTATTTAACAAATGCCATATTGGGGATATTTCAGTTTTTTTCCATTTTTTGCTATTATAAACATCCTTATAGCAAAGATACCTTTTCACATCCCTTCAAAAGTATTTATCAGTTTTTTGCCTTGGCAAAAAGTGATAATCATACTGGGATGTGTTGTTTTCTCTGGATAAATTACTAAGAATTTAAAAATCTGTGTCAAAGTGTGTGAATACATTGAAGAATTGATTTCCCAATATCCTTTCAAATTAGGATATATACTTATTTTTACACCTTTGTCAACAGGTTGGGGAATACTGTATTGCATTTATTTGATTTCCAATGGGATTTTACGTTTAGAAATGTATTTTGGCCTTTTTCTTTCTTCTTTTGTGAATTAACAGTTGTTATCCTTTGTACATTTAAAATGTCAGTTGTTCATTTCTTTTTGATCGATTCAGAAATCTTCTTTATACATTAAACAGATTAACCATTTGTCTCGCAACATATCGCAAATGTTTCCCTGAGTTTTTCATTTCTCTTCTTTTCCTTCATTTACTTACGTTTGGTTTTGTTGTTGTTGTTTAAACAGACTTTAAAAAAACTTTTATGAAGTCAAATCTTTCAGTCTTTCCTGTATGTTTTTTGCCCTTACTATCATGCTTAAAACTTTTTTTTTATACCCTCAAGGCTCTATAAATCACCACTTTTGAAAAATTTGTCTGTATGATTGTGGTGAATTTGTATTGTGTCAACTAAGCTGACTTGCAAGTACATTTCACAGAATTCTATTCCCTGCAGAGTTCCCAGTGTGCTCGGGCCAGAAGAAACATTTTGTATGAGGTTTGGAAGGTGGAAGTAAAGCAGGGCCGTATACCTTTTATGCTCAGAAGGTTGGTGCAGCATCACCAGGCGCTGTGGTAGATCAAACATATCACATATCTTCTAGCTCGCCTGGTTGATCCTCCGGATCCTCCTTCATGTTCTCCAACTCCTGGGCCAGGAGCATGTTTAGATCCGTCAGGAAGAGCCCCAGCTTCTCCTGCAAGATACCTGTGCCACTGAATTTGGAGACTTGGGGCTGACTTAAACTCGAAAAATAATTACGGGAGATAAATATCTTTAAAATAATGTCTCTAATCAGTAGCATGTGATATCATTTAATTTATTGTCTTGTTTGACATATTATTGTTTTCTTAATGTAGTTCCTTCATATTTGAAAAAATGTTAGTATAAATAATCTATGTTTTTCTTGTTACCGTTTGGTGGGATTGTTCTCTTTCTCTCTCTTCTCTCTCTCTCTTTCTATACATATATTACTTCCATAGGTACATAGATATATAAGACAACTAGTATTTTTTTCTTGGTATATTTTTCTCACAATCAGCTACTTTTCTAAAATCTATTAGTTTTAATAGTTTTTCAAACAATTCTTTTGGGTTTTCTGATAAAGATGTACAAATAATACCTTGTAATTTATTTTACAATATTTGCAAATGTTTTTATTTTCCATACTATTGGAAAAATAAAGTCATTTAAAAATATATAAAAAATACTAAGCTGCTTGAGTTTTTAGCAAGGAATTTTTACTTAATTAGCTGGCATGGGTATGCCAGTAAGCATTGGACTTGCTTTCTGGTAAAGTTATATAATTGATGCCAACCAGTGTTTTTCTAGGAGTCCGGACCAATTAGTAGTTGTAATTAAAGCCAAATATCATTCGTTAGGTAATATTTGGATGTTTTAATCATTTGCAGTTGAATTGCATGATGAAATCCGTGTCATGAAGCAGCGATGGAACAGACACGTACAAATGAATCTCTAGCAGACTTTCTCTCAGGTGAGAGAAGAATCTGGTGCCCTGGTCCCTGAGGGTCTTGGGAGCAAAGATTTTATGGAGGAGATGGTGAGGTTGGCTCAGCCGCCCTGAGGGTGACAGACAGAGGGGAAACTGATTTAGGGTTTCTGGAGATCCAGCCTTGTGTGCGCACCCATATGTCTGTGTGGTGTGAGTGTGTGTGTGGTGTGTGTGACTGCATGTGTGAAGTGAGTGTAGCTCGAGTGCTGACAGTGGACGGGGGCTAGCCTGGAGTTAATTGCAGTATAATAGATCGTATTACTAGTTTCTCCCTCCTGTTCCTTTCGCTCTTTCCAGGCTACATTGCAGTCGGTGAAGGAGCAGCTTGGGTGGTAATTAGGCTGTCTCTGTCCACTGCAGGGGGACCAGCTATCACATAACCCTTGTTTAGATCTCCCCAGTGTGGGATTTGATGCTAAGCCTTCTAATGGACAAGTAATAAACTCTCTTGGGAAGAGATCTTTTTCCTACCACTACTACAGCTTGGGGATTGGTTTTTATTCTGTCCTCCAAAAATGACTCTTAGATGACCTCTACGTCCAAAGCCATAGTTCACTGGGCTAGGCCTTTTTCATAAAAAGAATGGAAATTTTTCATCGAGGCACTTTCTCCACCCTAAATTCGTTGGCCTGTGCCATAGTCTCAGTCTTTCCACACTCAGCTCTCTCGGCCTCAGATGATCTGGAGAGAGGCAGGATCTGATTTCTTTGCATTACTGGCACAAATGACTTAATAATAAATGTGTTAGAGAAGACTTGCTAGGTGATTAAATTCCCTTAAATACTTTGCCTATGCTCTATTGGTTTGGGGAAAAAATGTGAGTAGAAATTTTTAAATAATACATTTAAAAATAGATTGGAAAATTATGCAAAAAGGTTCTTTTGTGGGTTTATTTTATATAAATCATGAATGGCTATGTCTGGCCCTAGGTACCATTGTGAACTGGGCAAAGACTTTTTGGAGTGACCCAAGAGTTTGGGAGGAGGAGTCAGTCCAAATATTCATACGGCATATAATTCAGTTCTTATAACACTGAGGTTGGATTCATATTTCTTCACTTGTTCTCACCTCCGGGAGTTTTATAGGAACCCTGGGCTGCTTCTTATTATAAAAGAAATGAAATGAAATTATAAGAGCATGAAAAAAGTGACAAAGAGGGTGTTGCTGGCCCAGAGGAGTGATTGACTGACAAATGTTGCTGTTCAGACCTTAGGGAAAGCTCAGTGGAAACGCGTAGGGACAGAGGCTTTCTCAGTGCCCTAAATCTGACAGTGTGGATTGCTGCCCACATGTGGGGCCTGCTTTGAGTAGAGAAATAAGAGATTGGTATTTTTCTCCATAATCACAACACAAAATTCTCACTGTGTTCTGACTTTTGATACGTGGTAGAAGGCAGGTTGTGTCGTTGATGTTCTGTTGTAGTAGGCATATCTGATTCAGCTCACCTATGCTCCGTCCAGCTGAGCACGGGACTCAGATCCCACACGGACAGCACCGAGGACTGTTGGTAGACATGAAGCTAGTGTGCATACCCACTCTCATGCCTGCTCACGCTCACACATCTTCAATGGCTTCAAGAGGCATGTGTTGAGAAAGGTCTTAGGAATAACCTGAAGGGTGACCTTCATCAAGGGAGTCAGGAAGTCCCAACCTAAAAGCACAAAACACCGGGTTTTTAAAAATTTATTTTAAAAACTTTGACAGATGCCCTTAAATTGCATTTCCAGTGGTTTTGTAACAGGGAAGTAGAGTCCTTTAGAGAAGACAAAAGTCGATACTTTCTTTTCTTGTAGAGCAAGGATATAGGTTAATCAGATCTATTGACTAGAATGGAAAACCCCCAGTATTCTTGCAAATGCTAGTGAGAAACAACCAAGGATCCCTCTCTTACTTCTTCGCGTTATTCTCTTCTTACCTGTCATTTAGATAATTTGTAATATCTGAGACTTAACACTTAAATATGTTAATGTCTGTTAAGTCATAACATACATATTCAGACTAATTAAACAAAATAGTCCAATAAAAGTGCTGTAAATTGAATGTTTGGGGTAAAACTGAATTTTCAGCACAATATTTTCACAATCAGAAAATATTTTTTCCTTAAGAATAGTCTCATAAGTAAATTAGTTATTTTCAACTTTAAATTGGCAAATACTTTCACTAAAAAGGGCATAATTCTTAATCTTCGTTTGAAGCAATTTTAATTCAAGGTAGAAATACCTGCAGTAGTGTTTTATGTTGATGAAGCAGAATTTAACTTCTCAGTGATATTGGGGCAGAGGCATAAATATCAACACATGGTTAAAATATCAGAAAACTTCTAGACTATTTTTAGTTCAGTTGCAGTAAGGCATAAGAATGTCAATTCTCTTGAAAGGAAGAATGCAAACGTTAATAATTACCTAACATCTTCATGAAGAACAGAATCAAAAGAAAGTATCCTGGAAAAGGAGGAGCAGGGAAAACGCTGAGCAGCAACAGTGTGCGAAGAAAGAGAAGGGTGGCCAGACACAGGGTGCTTTCTCCTGCTAAGGTTTGTGAAAGACAGTTAGGAAGGATTTAAGCAGGGGAAGTGAAGTGGTAAGTAAGCAGGAAAACCGAAGCTGCAGAGAAGTATTTCCACTAAAAAACACACTTCAAATTAGTGACATTTGCAAAATAGTTTAAAGGCTAAAGTCACTTCTAACTGAATGAAAAATTATTCAAGCAACTGAGGAGCAGGACAGCAGATATCTGGTTGACATGGAGCCTAAAGTGCTATGTAAAAAGAAAAAAAAAAAAAAACACTGATGTATTTGTTCCCATTATTTTCTTGTTTAGGGATAAGGATTAGAAAAACTAGAAATATAAAAATTGCTATGCACTATTAGTAACCAAAAAGAAATTCTATCCTTATTACAGTTGACATCTTTAGAATTTAAGAAAATAATCCAATATATTAAAGATCTTGATTAACAAGCATTAATAAAATTCAGATTATTCATGGCCTTACTAAGTATTGTTCAGCCTAACATACAGCAGAGGACTTGTTACCAGATCCTATGGATACCTAACAGAGTCGATTAGGTTACCGCAATAAGCTTGATTACTTGAGAGAAATGAAATAGTAGAAGGCAAAAAAAACTGTAAGAGAAACAAAACAATGTTTTACCTGTAGAAAGAATACAGTCTCTTATAATAAAAATAATTCAAAGATTCTGTGAATCAAATACATGTGTTTAGTATGGAGAGATGTTCAGTTTTATTTCAAAGCTTCTCAGGCCCACATGACTAACAAAAATTAATATAGACTGACAAAAATTATTCTATAATTAACAAGAGTCAAAACATGTGAGAGGCTACAGAAATGTACAAGTAGTTTAGGAGAGCATACAACAAAGAGAAAGAGAGATGAAGAGATTACTGTATTATTGATCTTATTACAAGTTTGGAGAGAAAATGAAAATATTTCATCAAATTATGAAGTGAAGAAATGAATAACACTAACTGAAAGCATTTAATTTAATAAAAGTATATCTCAATTTAAGCAAAACTTCAAAATATAAAAATTAGAGGCAATAATTGCTTTACAAAAGGATTTTTCTCTTAATGACGAGTTTCATCATAGAACTTCTTAAAATAGCCAGATTTCTTCTAGAGTATTTAAAGCAGCATTTAATTTAAAAAAATTTACTTACTAATTATCAATAAAATATAAATAAAATTAAGAAAAAAAAGGTTTAGGTCAAAACACAAAGGAAACCGATCATTTGTTAAGCACTGAATAGTCACAGACTGTCACATACAGTATTTTACTTCATCCTCTTAATAGACCTGTAGCCTAGGTATTATTGACACATTTTCCAGATGAGAAATTGCAAATCAGTGAGCTTAACTAACTCAACCTAAGGCCACCGAAGCTAGTAAGTGGCCGAGTTGTGATTCACACACGAATCTTGCTGATTCCATTAGACTGTATTCATTAGACTACAATCTATTGTCTACTACTACAATGGATAGGTTCACAAAAGTCAATAATATTTCTCCAAAATTTAAAGAAGATTCAAAATCAATTAAGTGACATAAAAATTAACTGGCTTAAGTAATAATGAGCGAGACAGGACCTCAACTAATATCGTAATATAATGGATGTACCCAGGTTGAAAAGAGCTTAAAACATAAGAACTATAATTTTGGTGGTTAGTCACCTGGAGAAACAGATTCTTTACTTAAAACACATATTCCGTCATGACATTTGGCCTATGGCTAATTCAGTTACTTTAGCTGATGTTGTATATGCTGCTTATTGGCTCAGTGTAAGGGGTAGGTTATAATGGATGTCCAAAAGAATGGATTTGCCATGTGAAATCCACTGATTTCATTAATCAGAAACAAAGCATTTGTGATATGAGAATTTGTTGGAATAGATGGATTAGATGATAAATTTCCTCCTCATGTAGAAGTTATTTCTCCCCATAACATCAATTTATTCATTTACGTAAGGAGCAAGAGCCTGCTATGTGTGGGGCACTCTTCTAGTGCTGCACAGATCACACCATCCAAAGTCCCTGTCCTAATGGAGCTTACATTCTGTGGGAAGGCACACAATGAAAAGTATATAGAGAAATACAATATTTAGCGTCAAGTAACGCTATAAAGTGCTATGAAGACAAAGTGGAGAAAGGAAGATGGTGTCTGATGAGAGACCATCATCTCTTGTAGAGAGCACAGCCAGAGAAGGTCTCTCTGAGTGAAAATTGAGGAGAGATTTAACAAAGGACAAACTCCATTAGAATGTACATTGTTATACCAAGATTTGTGTTATCTTGCAAGTATAAGACTCTATGATTCAGTAATATATGAGTATCGGATTAAAGACATGAGAGATACCTATAATGTGATTGATATTCTTAGCACCCAGCAAGAGTAATTTTTAAAAATTGTAGTAAAAAATATGTAACATAAAATTTACCATCTTAACCATTTTTAAGTGTGCTTTTGGGTAGTGTTAAATATATTCACATTGCTGTGCAACAGATCTCCAGAACTTTTTCATCTTCCAAAACTGAAACTCTGTACCTGTTAAACACTAATTCCCCCTCCCCCATCCCTCTAGCCCTTGGCAACCGCCTTTATACTTTCTGTTTCTGATTTTAGCTACTTTAAGTACTTCATATGGGTGCAATCATACAGTGTTTGTTCTTCTGTGACTAGCTCATTTCATCTAGTATAACGTCCTTGAGATTCATCCATGTTGTAGCACGTGAAAGAATTTCTTTTTTAAGGCTACATAGTATTCCATTGTATGTATATACCACATTTGCTTCATCCATTCACCTGTTGATTGACATTTGGGCTGCTTCCACGTCTTGGCTATTGTGAACAATGCTGCAATAAACATAGGTGTGCAAATATCTCTTTGAGTTCCTACTTTGAATTCCTTTGGATATATACCCAGAAGTAGGATTGCTATATCATATGATAATTCTATTTTTAATTTTTTGAAGAATGTCAATACTGTTTCCCATAAATGCCACACCATTTTACATTCCCACCATGGTGCACAAGGGTTCCAATTTCTCCATATCCTTGCCAACAATTTTTATTGCAAATATCTTTTGTTATTATCTTTTTTAATAGTAGCCATCCTAATGGGTATGAGGTGATATTTCATTGTAGTTTTGATTTGCATTCCTCGAATGATTAGTGATGTTGAGCATTTTACCATATGCTTGTTGACCATCTGCATATTATCTTTGGAGAAATGTCTATTCCAGTCTTTTGCTCATTTTTTAATCAGGTTGTTTGATTTTTTGTTGTTGAGTTGCAGAAGTTCTTTATATATTCTGAATATATAAGATATATGATTTTCAAATATTTTCTCCTATTTCATAGGTTACCTTTTAACTCTGTTGATTGTTGCCCTTTGATGCAAAAAGTTTGTAAATTTGATGTCCATTTGTCTGTTTTTGCTTTTGTTGCCTATGTTTTTGGTGTCACATCCAAGAAATCATTCCCAAATCCAATTTCATGAAGATTTTCCTCTATGTTTTCTTCTGTAAATTTTATAGTTTTGAATCTTGCATTTAGGTCTTTAATCCATTTTGAGTTAATTATTGTATAAGATGTAAGGTAAGAATCTAACTTCATTCTTTTGCATGTAGATATCTAATTTTCCCAACACTATTTGTTTAACAGACTGTCCTTTCCCCATTGTGGATCCTTGGTACTTGTATTGAAGATCATTTGACCATATACCTGAGGGTTTATTTCTGGACCCTGTATTCTGTTCCATTAGTCTACATATCTTCCTTTATGCCAGTACCACACTTTTGATCACTGTAGCTTTGCAATATGTTTTGACCTCAGGAAGTGTGAGTCTTCCAACTTTGTTCTTTTGCAAAGAAGAAAAACTATTTGGTGTCTCTTGAGATTCCATACCAATTTTAGGATGGATGTTTCTATTTCTGCAAAAAATGCCATTGGTTTTTTCACTGGGATGGCACTGAATCTATAGATAGCTTTGAGTAGTATTGGCCTCTTAACAGTATTAAGTCTTCCAATCTATGAACATGGGATGTCTTTCCATTTATTTGTCTTTTAAAATTTCTTTCATCAATGTCTTGTAGTTTTCAGTGCACAACTCTTTCATCTCATTGGTTAAATTTATTCCTGGATATTTTATCATTTGTGCAGCTTTTGCAAATGGAATTGTTTTCTTAACTTCTTTTTTGAATTATTTGTTGTTAGTGTACAGAAACATAACTGATTTTTGTGTCTTGCTTTTGTATCCTACAGCTTTGATGAATTCATTTATTAATTATAAAAGTTTTTCATGGAATCTTTGTGATTTTATACATATAAGATCATATCATTTGCAAAGAGATAATTTTACTTCTTCCTTTCCAATTTAGATGATGTTTATTTCTCTTTTTGCTTAATTGTTTTGGCTAGGGCTTCCAATACTATATTGAATAGAAGAGGTGAGAGTATACCTTCTTGTTTTGTTCCTGATCTTAGAGGAAAAGTTTTCAGTCTTTCACCATTGAGTATGACGTTAGCTGTAGGCTTTTAATATATGGCCTTTATTATGTTGAGGTACATTTTTTCTATTACTACTTTGTTGTGTTTTTTATCATGAAAGTGTGTTGAATAAAATGTCTTTTCTGTACCTATTGAGATAATCATGCAGTTTTTGTCTTTCATTTTGTTAATGTGGAGTTTTACATTGGTTGATTTTCATATGTTGAATCATTCTTGCATTACAGAGGTAAATCCCACATAGTCAAGCCGAGTTTAATCCTTTAAATGTACTATTGAAATCTATTTGCTAGTATTTTGCTGAGGATTTTTGCATCAATATTCAGTGGAGTTATTGGCGTGTAGTTTTCTTTTCTTGTGGTGTCTTTGTCTGGCTTTGGTGTCAGGGTAATGCTGGCCTCCTAGAATGAGTTTGGAAGTGTTCCCTCTTATTCAATTTTATGGAAGAGTTTGGGGAGGATTGGTGTTAAATCTTTTTTAACTGTTTGGTAGCATTCTCCAGTGAAACCATCTAGTTCCAGGCTTTATTTTTGGTTAGGAAGTTTTGGATTACTGATTCAATCTCCTTACTAGGTATTGGTCTGTTCAAGAGTAATTTTTTAAATGAACTTTAGGGAGATATAATTGACATGCAATAGAAGGTACCCAAAGTTCAATGAATTTCCTGACACTAATGTTCACTGTTCACTATTGTATTTTTGAAAACTTTTCACTATGTTAAGAACATCTTATTACATAGAACTTCACTAAAAGTCAATCAGCAGAATAAATATAACCTAACAACGAAAATCACAAAATAAGGCCCTTAGATTTGGCCCAGCATGTAAAGAATTTACCTTAGGAATTGAAAAAAAATTATAATACTTTCCAACTTTTGTAAAGAACTGAGAACTGAAAGAACACTGAGAGAGTCTCAATCAATTTAGGTAAATAAATTTAAATTGGACAACCATTTGTCAAGTATTTACTATGTCTGAGGCACGATGTTAGGTGTTGGCAGGGCCTAAGTACAAGCGACCGTCCCCATTTTATGAAGCTTAAGTGGAGAGTGGGAGACGAGCACGGAAACAGCCGACTATAATGCAACAGAGAATAGTCACTAAAGAAGAAAGTGTGGGCAGTGGTGTGGGATTGGACTACTGACCACGTATGTGTGTGCAAGCATGTGCACATGCATGTGTATGCAAACACATGTGTGCAAGTACATGTGTACACGTGTGAGAGCATGTGTGTGAGCACAGGTGTGTGTGTGTGTTAGTACAAGGAGGTGAGGATTGATCGCCTCATGATATCTCTCTTAATGGCACTGTAATTTGTGGACTGTTAAAAATGGTCGATTCTTTCTTATTGGTAGCAACCCTCGGGAAGGTAATTCTGCTGCAGAGTTATAAAAGTAACACCCACAGGACATGATCTTGGAATGGTAGAGAAGATGAGTTGCAGTAGCAGACAAGTAGAGTGCCCCAACACTGGGACTCTTGGCTTGATGTTGTGGAATTCTCCTACTTATGAGGTCTTTCTTTTTCAAAGTTGAAGAGTTAAGACTACTTGGTATTGAATCCTCATTGAAAAGTGGATAATCAGATGAGGAGGAAAGAAAGGAGGGAAAACAGTTGACAAAGGAGGGATTTATTTATTTGCTAATTGCAGCCATAGGTGAGATCATTGTAAGTACCGGATGCTGAGAGGGTACACACACTCTAGTTTCGTGCATGTGCTTGCTGGGCAGCACAGTTAGAGCTGAGTCGCTGAGCAGACTGAACAATTCACAGAGAAGCAGTAAAAACAGCTAATTTCCTTTCTAGAAAGAAGGAATGTGCTACGCTGCAACCCAGAGCAGCTATTACTTGTGTGACTGTTGCTAAATTGAAAGGCTATTTTATACTCTCCATTTTATTTGTCCTCTTGGTAACATACAATGCTGTCAAACACTTTCTGGTTCCCACAAACTCTCCTCCTTTGGCTTCTGTGATAACACACTTTCCTGATTTTCTTCCTCTCTGGACATTTCTTCTCCGTCTCCTTTGCCAGGTTGTCTCCCACTCCCCATCTCTGAAATGTCACTTCACATTAGGTATCTAGTTTTGGCTCTTTTTTTTTTCTCATGCCATATGTTCTCCCTGGTAGGTGTCATCTACTTCCATAGCTTCAACTCTCTCTCTCTCTCATCCATCCATCCATCCATCCCTCCCTCCAATCACTAATCTATATACTGAATTTTGTATCTGACATCTTCACTTGGATGTCCACAGATGCCTCAAATGAGCATGCCCAAAAGTGATCTCATTATCTCTCCTTCTCTATTCCAAATCTGCCTCTTTTGTTTTGTTTTCTCATTCAATAAATGATACATTGTTCATCAATGGAGAGCATTCTCAGCAGTATTCTTCACACATCCCTCTTCCAAACTCCCAACATTTGATCAAACATCAAACCCTGGTGCCTCTACGTCATTGGTACCTCTCAAATCAGCCCACCTCCCTGCGTCTTCACTGCTTCTACCGCAAATAAAGCCACCATCCTCTCTCCCATGGCTTATTGTAAGAGCCTTCTGAGCCCCTGGCCCCAACCCCATCTATTCTCCACACTGTGATCTTTCTAAAATGCACATCTGATCATGCCTCTTCTGCTGGCCACTGTTCTCAAGACAAAAACTAGGCTCCACAACATGGTGCACAAGACCCTCCACTAACAGCCCTGCTCACCTCTCCACCCTTGTTTCCTCTCTCTGTTATCCTCACATCTCTCTATGCTCCGTATTTCTGCACTCGTCCCTGTATCTCCGAAACACAGTTCCTTTAAGCATCATTTCGGTGAAGTGTTCCTTGGATACCTTTCCCTTTGGTTCAGGTTGAGTGCTCCTCCTATGCGCTTCCACGTACAGAGTGGCTCCCTCTCCCTGGCTTCTTGTTGTATTGAGACTGTGTGCTTGCTCGCCTGTATCTCCCACTGAAATCTAAGCTTCCAGAGGGCGGAGACCCTGTTTTATCAACCATTTTTCCCTAGTACCTCTCATATACTGGGCACTCAATATAAATTTATTGATCCAATGAATAAATTGCAATGTGTTCTAGAAACATTAAAGAAAACACTGTCCAGAAAGCTGGTGGCTATCAGGCATGCCCATACTCTCTTGCCTAATTCTTTCCTCAATCTCCTGCAAGTTTTTCCTACCGTCCCTGGCTTCTCTTTGCAGAACTGATGCCAGGCTAGACCAGAGCTGAGAGGGAAATCTAGTTCTCTGAGTACTTCCAAATACTGATGGAATACTCAAACCTCTTGGAGACTCCATCTCTTCCTCCCCTGCTTTACATGTTTTTGCTTCTCATCTGTTCCTTCTTCAACTTATCTGTGAAAGAGAAGAAGACGGAGTGGGGATTTCTGCTTCTCATACTTTGTTTCCAGAATAATTTTACTTGCCTTCCCTTTTCCCAAAGCATTTTCATAAAGGTGACAGATTACACATATTAGTGTATCTGAGTAATTTTATAATTCAGAGTTACTATTTGACTACGAAGCCAAAAGGCTGAGACTTTTTGCTTTTCTTTTCTTTAAATTTGTGAGGTTAGTAGAGCTTTCAGCCACTTTCTCTGTCTATTACATCTTTGTGCCACTTTATAATAATAAACTGCCTCAGCCTGTGTGAGGGTCCTAGACTCATGTTTAGATTTCTAAGGTAATAAGTTCAAGGAAAACTTAGCTGAGGTCTTTATACTCAAACCACTCTGCCTCAATGTTTATACTTTGTACTAAACATGTCTATAATATTATATATTTTATACTTTTACATTTTTACAAGGTTTTGATGACAAGGAATGCCACATCTGTATATCTGAAAGTGGCACTTACTTCCTCGCATGTAGGATAAGTAGACTTTTTATGACATCGTCATGCATTTAATTAGTTTTGGCACGTCAGAATTCATCCTCCTTAATTGAACATGTAAATATTTGGAGACTGTGGGTTGAATAGTGATTCTAATTCTAATATTTTTGTGATAAAAACCTTTCCAACAGGAATAAAGGGATGTCACATTCAGTTTATAAGCCAGGTAAATATTAACTGCTAGAGGTCTGTAATGTCTCAAAGCAATATAGTTGTATTAGAAAGAGCAATGTTGCATACTGCGTATTTATTTTAAATTTATAGTTCTTCACATCAGCACTGGCTTTCTTCCTCTGTACCTCATTCTTATGTAACTTATGTAGGGATTACGTTAATATTTTCTATTTTTATGAACAAAATGTCTCAGCTCATCTAGAAAGATATGGTTCCTTTCCTTTGCATGTACAATCTAGAATAAAATGGAGCAAATGTCATTTGGGCTTATTTTCATAAACGAGTTGATTATGGTGGCCTCCAGTCAATATTAATTGTTTGCCAGGGCACTGACTCTGAGCTTCTCAGAACTAGACCCTTAAGTTCTTATGTGCCACCCTCCTTGTCATCTGCTATGCCATCAGCCCCTGGAAGATTCCTTCACTGCTATGTAGAACTGTCCTGCCCAGGTGACCACTGCTGCTGCTGACACTCAAGCACAGGGTCGAGGGTGACGGGGGAGAGATGGCTCTTCCTTACGGTACTTTGTAGTTCATTATCTCAGGTTTCCACTTCTAGTATGGCTGAGTGAACTCATACTGGACCCAGTCTTCTCACAGGTAACAATTGTAAACTCTGAACAAACCACATTCAGCAACAAGGACAACCACCTAAAGGCACTGATGAGTGAACAAAAGCAGGCAGATTCTGGAGGGGAGTTGAAAATAGGAAGAGAGGAAGAGCATGAGGTGACTTGCCCACTTTCTATGGCTTTTAGCCTGAATGCAGACCAAAGTTAGCACTGTACTGGGTGGCTAAAACTCCAACAGATACATCTAACTTAAAAGCTTATGCATAGCAAAGAAAACAATCAACAGAGTGAAAAGGCAACCTATGGAGTGGGAGAAAATATTTGCAAGCCATATATATGATGAGGTGTTAGTTCCCAAAATATATAACAAACTCCTACAATTCAAAAGTAAAAAAAGCCAATAACTTGATTAAAATATGGACAAAAGATTTGAATAGATATTCCTCCAAAGAAGACAAATAACCAACAGGTATAGGAAAAGATGTTAAACATCACTAATCATTAGGGAAATGCAACTCAAAACTACAATGAAATACCATCTCACACTTATTAAGATGGCTGGTATCAAAAAAACAAAAGACAATTGTTGATGAGGATGTGAAGAAATTGGAACCCTTATACACTATTAGTGGGAATGCAAAATGGTGCAATTTTTATGAAAAACAGTATAGTAGTTCTTAAAAAAAATAAAAATAGAACTACCTTATGATCTAGCAATCCCACTTCTGAGTATTTATTCAAAATAATTGAAATCAGGATCTCAAAGAGATATTAGTACTCCCATGTTCATTGCAGAACTATTGACAATAGCCAAATGTGGAAACAATCTAAAGTCCACTGACAGATGAATGGATTAAGAAAATGTGGTATATACATACAATGAAATATTATTCAGCCTTAAAAAACAAAATCCTGCAATATGTGACAACATGGATGAACCTTGAGAACGTTATGCTAAATGAAATAAGTTGGTAACAGACGGACAAAGACTTCACAACTCCACTTATATGAGATACCTAAAATAGTACAACTTATAGAAGCAGAAAGTAGAATTGTGGTTGCCAGGGATGGGTGAAGGGGGAAATGGGGAGGTGCTAGTCAATAGGTATAAAGTTTCAGTTATGCAAGATGAATAAGTTCTAGAGATCTGCTATACGGCATTGTGCTTATAACAACACTGTAGCGTACACTTAAAAACTTGTTAAGAAGTAGATCTTACGTTGAGTGTTCTTACCCTCTCCCCTCCCCCAACACACACACTAAACCCCAATAGAAAACCCACAGTATTTCTGCCTTAAGAATCGGAGGCCAAAGTTCAGAGCAACCAGAGCTGCTGGAAAGTGAATGAGTGTGGAGGGACTCCTGGAAAGGAGAGAGCCAGAGAGAACACCTTATTCTGTGTATAAATTCTTCCCAGATCTCTGACAGATCCTGAACCATGCATGCATACGACAGACTCAAAGCTGCTCAACTAAGGATAAAAGAACTGAACTGGGTTTTGTGCTATCATTTGCAGTTTCAGTTCAACCAAGTTAATTGCTTGCCAAAACAAACAAACAAACAAACATCCTCTTTAGAAGACTGTAATAGAATCTAGAGTCTCCACAATATAACACTAACAACGCCTAGGATAACACCTAAAATTATGTAACACACAAAAAATTAGGAAAATGTGACCCATTCTCAAGAGAAAAGATAATCAATAGAGAGCAACCCTGAGATGACACAGATGTTGAAATTTGTTGGCAAGGATTTTAAAACAGCTATTTTAACTGTGCTCAGGGACATAAAGGAAAACATGTTCACAATTAGTGAAAAGATAGGAATTTTCAGTGGCTAAGTAGAAAATATTAAAAAGAATCACATGAAAATTGTAAAACTGCAGATACAATATCTGAAAGACAAAAGGTCGGCAAATGAACTTACCAGCAGACTAGTGATGACAGAGGAAAAATACAGTAAACAGAAAGATAGGTTAATAGAAATTATTCAATGTGAAGAACAGAGAGAGAAAAATGGAATGAATTGAGTCTCAGGAACTTGTGCAACAATATCAAAAGGTCTAGCAAATTTTTAATTGAAATTACAGAAGGGAAAAAGAATGGGGGTGAAAAAAACAAGGGCTGAAAAATTTCCCAAATTTACACATTTAAGAAACTCAGTATAATGCACAAATGATAAATAAGAAGTTAACCATCCCTGGGCACATCATACACTGCTAAAAACCAAAGATAAGCAGAAAGCATTGAAATATCTGGGGAAAAATGACATGCTACATACAAGAGAACTATGATCCAAATGACTGCACATATCTTATCAGAAACTATGGAGGACGATTCAGAAGACAGTGGAGAAACATCTTTAAACTGCTGAAAGAAAACAGACAACCTCAGAATGCCATATCCAGTGAAAATATTCTCCGCGAATGAAAGCAAAACAAAGGTGTTTCCAGATGGAAAAACAAGCTAAGGCTGTTTTTTCCTCCCAGCAGACTTGCACCACATGAAACAGCTGTTCTTCTACGGTACAAGTAAGATGATGCTGTAACTACTATTGGTACTTTTCCAAAGTTAATTATAGTGGAAGAAAAATTAAAACAGAAAATAATTTATACTATTTCTAAGTCCCAGACTTGTTCTAGGGCAAGGGTTGACTAAATCTGGCCTGTGGTCCAAATCTGGCCTGCAGCCTGTTTTTGTAAATAAAGTTTTATTGTAACATAGCCATGCCCTTTTGTTTACATATTGTCTACAGCTGCTCTCTCACTACAGTGACAGAGTTGATTAGTTACAGCCAATATTGCCAGAAAAACTTAAAATATTTACTATTTACTTTGCAGGAAAAATTTTCTAACCCCTATTCTAGAGTCCCTGACCAAGCTGACTTCCCAGTCTGTCTTCACACGGGTGTGAGCCGCTGGATATCCCCGTAACTCTGAGCCTAGGCCAAACACTGGGGCCCAGAGAGGAGAGCGGGTTTATTCTCACTCCAAACTAAGGTCCACCTGCCACATCTTACTTCGTGGTCTTGTGTTGAACTGTTCTTAAGATGATGTAAACAAAAATTTCCTTTCCCTTGAGGGGATGCTCATCCCTCACCCTTGGAACATGCGTGGGTCTAGGGACCTGATGGAATAGTCACATAATGATTTCACAATAGAGTAGTCTCTCAGTCTGGTTTATTTGGGCTCAAATAACACTACACTGGTTTATCAACATGCAGCCAAGATAAGGTGGCTCAAACTTCAGCCCATTCCTTTTCAGTCTCTCCTCATTAAAGATTCAAAAATTCTTAAGTGTCGAGGCTCCCTCAGGGTTAACCTTTATACATTTGAAATATGCACACTTATAGTCCAAAGACATATTTGTTTATCTTCACTTTACAAAAATGTGTTTGCATATGAAGTATTACACAGTTATTTAACTATAGCTACAAGGGAAGCCGTGAAGTGGCTCTCGAGTGGCTCAGACACATAGTTGACTCCCTGGCAAGGCTGTTGGGCCTCTCAGGGCAAACAAGTCATTTTCCTATGCATAGCTAGGGCTACAATCTGTGTTGCTCTGATTATATTTGTCATTATACAATATCGAACATTTCTCTGAGGAGCGTCTGGTGGCCATTTTCACTGCCCAGCCACCCATGCTGCCATGAACATGGATTGTGGGTCTTTATTCTGTATGTTTCCTCTTTGTCACACTCCTGGTGTGGATACATGGGTCTTGCTACAGTTGCCTGGTATAAGCTCAGCTCCCATATAACTGTGTATGTCTGTAAGGAGAAGGATATATTATTTCACACATTCCTTGAGTTCCTTCACCATGAGAGAGACTCCTCATCTTCTTAAATCTACTCCATCTTAGCAGAACCACCTTCACCCGTTCATCTCTACATCCTTGGAAAACAGCAAAACTACACTCATTAGGAACACTTAATTAATTTTTTCCTTTTGGTTAGCAAAGAGTAGATAATTGCATTAAACATCTTTCTCAGTTCATGGCACACTCTCATCCCCATTCGTGGGTTTCTACTCATAGTGGCTTTCCATCTTATTTAATTTTATTTTTCCTTTTTTCACAGACCAGCATTTTGTGTATGAAATATGTCTTTGAATATATATGTGTATTCTTATAAAATATATATTGGTTTTGTATGTATATTTTATTTTATAATGGCTTTGTGCTAAAGAGCTTGTTCATTTTTTTTTCAGAATAGTCAACACAATGTTTTTGAAGACCTACCCATATATCAAGTATACATTTAGTGATGTTATTTCTAATTGTTGCATAACGTCATACAGTATGTATGCATCTACCATATTTACTTCCAATTTACTAGTAATGAACACCTAGGATGCCCCTGAATAGCAACATGAGGAATATTCCTGTTCAGCTGTTTTAGGTGTATACCCCAGAATGGAATTCTTGGGTCATCACATCAACAGAAATTACTCTCCAGGTCAGCTTTCCCCAGCTTGACATTTCCTGTTTCCAAGTTTCTGAATTTTACAATCTGTTGGCATAAAGTGGTATCGCATTATTATTTTGATTTCTTTTTCTCTCATATCTAGCAAGGCTAAGAATCTCTACATATCGAATGGTTATATTTTCCCTTCTCTGAATTGCCAATTTATATCATTTGTTTATTTTTCTTTGCATTTCTTGCTTTTTTCTTTTCTTTTATAGGAGTTCCTTGTATATTGCGGATACTGATCCCTTGTCAGTTTTATATATTTGCAAATATTTTCTACTAACCTGTCATTCACATATTAAAACTTTGCATATGGTGTGTTTTGTTGAATTAAAAACTGAATTATAATAAATTTGATAAATATCTTTTTTTCAACTTAGAGTCTATGTTTTTGGAGTCTTATTTAAGAAGTTCTCCCTCATACAAAAGTTACAAAGATATTCATTTTTCAAGCTTTATAGATTTATCTTTCACATTTAGGTAGTTAATCTATCTTGAATTAATGTTTGCAATATGCTGTAAGATTGAAAATCAACTTTTCTTTTCCTTCAAAACAAAACCAATTTCCCAACTCATCAACTACGCAATCCATTTTTCCTCACTGATTTGTGGTATAGTCTTTTATACACAGTGCCAATAAATACATGAGCCTGTTGGTAAGCATTCTGTTCTATTCCACTGATCTGTACTGTATCAGTACAGTCCCTGTACTGACATCTTATTGTTTTTATTATTATGGCTTTCTAGCGCATCTTAACACCTCGTAGGCTGAGTCCCCCCATTTGCTATTCTTGCTCAAATTCACTCAGCCCTTTTTTTGATAGTTATTCTTCCATAATTATTAGTGTAGATATGTCAGATTCTTCAAAATATTTATTTCAAACTTTTTATTATCTTTCCTGGTTTAAGTCATGCCATCCATGAACATGGTGTTTTTCTTCATTTATTGAGGTCTTCTTCTGTGTCTTAAAATTGAGCTGTAAAAATTCTCCATGAAATTCTGGTGTGTTCCTCTTAGATTCATTCCTAAATCCTTGTTGTTTGTTTGTTTTTTGTTACTATAGTGAATAGTGACTGTACTAGCTTGCACTGTGTCAACTTGGTCAAATTGGAGCTATGTTTCTGAGAATTCCTTTCCCTGTAGGTTTCTTAGGTTGGCTAGCATTGGTCAAAAGAGGAATTTGTGTGAGATTTAGAAGGCTGAAGTGAGGAGCAGCCACTACTCTCTGTAGGTTTTTGTGGTGCGATGCAGTGACAGATGAACACTGGTGTTGTTGGGTTCCAGCTTATTTTCAGTCTTATCTGCTTCAAGCTCAGTTCTTCCCAACTGCCAGCACTGTTGACTAACAGCCTTCCCACCACCAGATATTTGGCAGCAAATCCACAGACGCGGTAGCAACACAAAGGCATAGCTTCTCATAGACCTCAGGAGCCTTCCCCTCGCAGTCTGATTTAGATGGTGGAACATGGTAGGCTTGTCAGACTGATTGGCTGGTGACTCTTCTGGTCTTCCAGACCCTTCCCCTCCTAGGCCCTTGCTTCCCCATATCTTCCCACAGTGGTGTCATGTCTAATTCCTATAAAAAATCCTTATCCTATAACTCATTATGGTTCTGTTTTCTGGATTGAACCTTGACTAATATAGTACTTTATTTTCTTATATACTTTTCTAGTTGTTTACTGTTATTTTTTTTTCTTTTTTTTTATTGCATCATGATTAGAGAACTTTGTTTGATCTTGAATCTTTGGAAGTTACTGAGATGATTTTGTGGCTCAGAATGTAGTATTTTGAATAAATATTTCAGGAAATCTCAAAAAGAATACATACTTTCTGCTTTCTATTAGTTTGAGTTTACTATACATAGTATTCACATTTATATATTTTGGTATTCTTTGTTTGCTTTATCAATCAAGAAAAATATGTGTTGATATATCTAAATTGTTGTTCTGTCTGTCTCTTTGGAGTTATCTCAGTTGTTCTTTTGTATATTTTGAGTCTATATTGTTAGATGCATATTTGTTCAGGATAACTAAAACTTTTCAAAGAGTTACTTACTTTACTCATAAGTAATATCCTTCTCAGTCCTTTATGATGTTTTCCATCTTAAATTTTACCCAGATTTTCTTTTGGTTCATGTTTTCATGGCATGTCTTTTCCTATTCTTTTATTTTTTAACTATTTTGTGTCCTTTAGTTTTCAGTGTACCTTTTGTTGAAAACATATCTCTAGATCTTTTACAAATCCAATTTTGAATGTCTCTCTGTTTAGATAAAGCCATTCATACTTTCAGTAAATATTTGTTGAATGCTTACTGTGTGTCAGGCGTTGATCACAGATAAGAATCCCTGCCCTGTGGATCTTGTGTGCTAGTTGGCACAGACAGACAAAAACAAAATGTGTAAGCAAGTTATATAGTATATTAGATAAGTGTCCCAGAGAACAATAAGCCAGGAAAGTGAAAGTGATGAGGAGAGAGTTGTGCTTTCTGTTTCCTTAGAGTAGATTGATTTGGGGGAAGGAAGTTAATAAATAACGTAATGTACCCTTTTGTGTTTGGCTTCTTTTGCACAGCATAATGTTTTTGAGATTTATCCATGATGTTGTGTGTATGAGCAGTTTGGTTTCTTTTTATTGTATTCAATTGTAACAATATATCATGATTTGTTTATCCATTCACCTGCTGATGGACATTTAGGTTGTTTCTAGTTTTTGACATTGATGAGTAAAGGTGCTGTAAACATTTGTCTACAAGTCTGTGTGTGTACCTATGTTTTCATTTTTCTTGTGTAAATACTTAGGAGTGAAATTACAGAATCATATGATCAGAGAGGGCATCTCTGATAAGGTGACATTTGAACAAGGACCAGAAAGAAGTGATGAAGTAAGTCATGAAACCAGTTGGGAGAAGAGCGTTTGAGGTAGAAGAAACAGCTATTGCAAAAATCCAGAGGTGGACTGGAGGAACCGAGATGTGGCCAGTGTGGCTGGGGTTGAATAAGTGAATGAGAGACAGTGAGAAATGAGAGGGTAGGATGTGCATGGTCTTGTATACCAAAATAAGGACTTTACTCTGATTAGAAGCCATTGCAGAATTTAGAGCAGAGGATTGGCATAATCTGATTTACAATTTTTTTTTTTGTGTGTGAGGAAGATCAGCCCTGAGCTAACATCCATGCTAATCCTCCTCCTTTTTGCTGAGGAAGACTGGCCCTGGGCTAACATCTGTGACCATCTTCCTCCACAGCATGGCCTGACAAGTGGTGTGTAGGTGAGCGCCCGGGATCCGAACCCGGGCTGCCAGCAGGGGAGTGTGCGCACTTAACTGCTACGCCATGGGGCTGGCCCCCTGACTTACATTTTAAGAGATTCCCTCCAATTCCTTGTTGAGAGTGGACTCTATAAGGTAGCAGTAGGGAATGTAGAAGCTTGGATTGGATGTGTTGTGAGAGAAA
The DNA here is from genome assembly GCF_057802395.1 of Ceratotherium simum simum. NCBI lineage: Eukaryota > Metazoa > Chordata > Mammalia > Perissodactyla > Rhinocerotidae > Ceratotherium > Ceratotherium simum. Next base: position 53,084,868 of record NC_141918.1, on the reverse strand, counting down.
GCAGAGATGAAAATGGCTTCAAGGATTTCAGCCTTCCTGAGCAATGGGAAAAGAGAGTTGCCAATGTCACAGTGAAGAAGACTACAAGAGCTGTTTTAAGTGGGGACTGAGGTCAGGATTTTGTTTTTGGATGTGCTAAGTTTGAGATTCCAATTAGACATCCAAAAGAAACTAATGAGTAGGCACTTTAGATACACAAGTGGAAGGCTCAGGGGAACAGTCTCGGCTAAAGACGTAAATTTGGGAGCTATTAGTTTATAGATGGTATGTAAGGACTTGGAACAGAATGACAATACCAAGGGAATGAGTGCAGAGAAGAGAAAAGGATCAAGTTCAGCTCTGGAGTACTAGAATGTTGAGAAGCCAAGGCAATCAGGAGGAACCAGTACAAGTGATTAAGGACAGGTAAGTGAAGTGGAAGGTAAGTTGGAAGATTGCAGGATTCTAGAAGGACACGGTTTAACTATATCAAATGCTCCTGATAAGCCAAGTGAGCTTTATCTACTTTATCATGTTATAAAGACTCATTTCTGTAATATTATTTTATATTTTTTATTTAGCATATTTTCTTTTCTTTATTTTCACCTTTTCTTCATTTCTTTGGCTAAGTCAAATTTTCTTCCACTGATTTGAAGTATACGAATTTACTTCTATTTTCCTGGTTATTATAACGTGTTATAAAACACATCTTTATTTTTTGATAATTCCTTATTAAGATATAACTTCCACAGAACAAAATGTGCCCATTTTAATGTACATTTTGATGAGTTTTGACAAATTTGAGCAAGTGTGTGACCATCACCACCATCAAAATATTAAGCTATTCCGTCATTTCAGAAATTTCTCTTGTGCTCCTTCCTATTCAATTCTGCTACTGCCCCTTTCTCCCATCTCCCACCCTGGACACCCACCGCCTCCACCCCAGGTAGCCACATATCTGCTTTCTGTTACTTTAGAGTAGATTGATTTAGGTGGGGAGGAAGGTTAATAAATAAAATAACAGTGTATGTACCCTTTTGTATTTAGCTTCTTTAGTGCAGCATAACATTTTTGAGATTTATCCATGATGTTGTGTGTATGAGCAGTTCTGTTTCTTTCTGTTGTATTCAATTGGAACAATATATCACTGTTTGTGTATCCATTCACCTGTTTATGGACATTTGGGTTGTTTCTAGTTTTTGACATTTATGAGTAAAGGTGCTGTAAACATTTGTCTACAAGTCTTTGTGTGTACGTATATTTTCTTTTCTTTTTTTTTTTTTTTTTTTTTTATTGCAGTAACATTGGTTTATAACATTGCAAAAATTTCAGGTGTACATCATTGTACTTCTATTTCTGCATGGACTACATCATGTTCACCACCAAAATACTAATGACAACCCATCACCACACACATGTACCGAATTATCCCTTTCACCCTCCTCCCTCCCCCCTTCCCCTCTGGTAACCACCAATCCAATCTCTGTCCCTATGTGTTTGTTTATTGTTGTTATTATCTACTACTTAATGAAGGAAATCATACGGTATTTGACCTTCTCCCTCTGACTTATTTCACTTTGCATTATACCCTCAATGTCCATCCATGTTGTCACAAATGGCTGGATTTCGTCGTTTCTTATGGCTGAGTAGTATTCTGTACGTATATTTTCATTTCTCGTAGGTAGATGCTTAGGCACGAAACTACAGAATTATATGATCAGTGTAAGTTTTCTAAAATTGTTGTACCATTTTTTTTTTTTTGTGAGGAGACCAGCCCTGTGCTAACATCTGCCAATCCTCCTCTTTTTTTTTTTTTTTTTTTTTTTTTGCTGAGGAAGACTGGCCCTGGGCTAACATCCGTGCCCATCTTCCTCCACTTTATATGGGACGCCACCACAGCATGGCTTGCCAAGCAGTGCATCAGTGCATGCCCGGGATCCAAACCAGCGAACCCCGGGCCGCCGCAGCGGAGCGCGTGCACTTAACTGTTTGCGCCACCTGACTGGCCCGGTTGTACCATTTTTAATCTCCACTAGCAATGTATAAGCTTCTCATTTGCTCCACATCCTCTGCCCAATTTCTGTTGGGTTGTTTGTGTTATCACATAAAGAGTTGTATTAAGAGTCCTTTATATATTCTGAACATATATTGTTTTTAAGTAGGGTTGCCAAATAAAATACAGGACATTTGGTTAAATTTGACTTTCAGGTTAACAATGAATAATAATATGTACACCCCAAATATTAAACATGTGACAAACAGTAAAAACCATCCATTGTTTATCTAAAAGTCAAGATTAAGTGAGTGTCCTTTATTTTTATTTGTTATATCTGACAACCTTATTTGTATGATACATGTATTGACAATGTTCTTTCTCCATTCTGTGGCTTGTATTTAATTTTCTTAACAGTGTCTTTCAAAGAGCAGACATTTTTAACTTTTATATAAATCCAATTTATTAATATTTTGGGGGGTTTATGATTTTTATATCCTATCTAAGAAAACTTTGGCTACCCCATGGTCACAAAGATTTTCCACGTACGTTTTCTTCTAGAATTTTTAGAGTTTTTTTTTTTTTGGTGAGGAAGATTGGCTCTGATCTAACATCTGTGCCAATCTTCCTCTATTTTTTGTATGTGGGATGCTGCCACAGCATGGCTGGAAGAGTGGTGTGTGGGTCTGCACCTGGGATCTGAACTCATGAACCCTGAGCTGCTGAAGTGGAGCACATGAACTTAACCACTATGCCACTGGGCTGGCTCTGAATTTTTATAGTTTTGACTTTTAAATATAGGTGTATAATTCATTTTGAGTAAATTTTTGTTTGTTGTGTCAGGTAAGAATCTAGGTTTATTTTTTTCCTTATGACTATCTAGTGGTTTCAACACCATTTATTGGAAGGATATTCCTTTTCACATTAAAATGTCTTAGATCCTTTGTTAAAAACTATATATATATATATATAACCCATATGAATATATATATCTATAAACCATATGAAAATATATATATATATATATATATATAAAACATTCATCCTACCTTGGACTCCATTATGTTCCATTAATTTATGTCTATCTTTTAAATGTCCTTATGTCACTACTAGATTCTGTTGATTACTATAACTTTGTATTAAGTCCTAAATTCAAATAGTTTAAGTTCTCCAATTTCATTCTTCTTTTTAAAAATTGCTTTGGCTATTCTAGGTTTTTATTATATAGAAATGCAATTAATTTTCCTATATTGACCTTGTATTCTGTGATCTTGCTAAATTTACATATTAGTTCTTATAGCCTTTTTATTGATTCCTTAGAATTTTCTATGTAAATGATATGTCATCTGTTAAACAAGAGAGTTTTGCTTCTTCCTTTTCAATCTGTATGCCTTTTATTGCTTTTTCTTGTCTTATTGCAATAGCAATGTCCTTTAATATAATGTTGACAGAAGTGGTAAGAGTGAGCATCTTTACCTTGTTTCTGATCTTAGCAGGAAAACATTCAGTCTCTCACCATTAAATATGAAGGTGTGGGCTTTTCATAGATGCTTTTTATGAAGTTAAGAAAGTTCTCTTCTATTTTTTTATGAGAGACATTTTAGAAAATCATGTTGAAGTTTGTCAGATGCTTTTTTCTGAATCTGTTGAGATGATCTTATGATTTTTCCTTCTATTCTGTTAATATGATGAATTACATTGAACGATTTTCAAATGTAAGCCCATCTTGCATTCCTGGGATAAACCCAAAAGTGTGCTGGTTTTTAACAATTTAACAACTGGCTCTGCAAAAAAAAGAAAAATGCATATATATATATAAAATATATTTTACTACAAAAAAGTGCTTGATTACTATTCAATACAACAAAGAAGTTGCTCAGGTAATTGGTGAATGAGTGTAGTTTTGACCTGAATTTGGTTAATATTTTTGTTCACACTGAGTAAGACAAAAGTGAAAGAGAGAAAACATGTCAGTATTTGACTTATTTATCAATGATGTGAATGACTTCTCTGCTGAACCGGAGAACAGTTTATGAATACTAGAACAGTTTCTCAAATTTTTGTGTGCTATTTATAATGTAACAGCTGTAGACAAGATACACTTTTAGCATAATTAATAATTTCTGCATCACTTTTCTAAGTCTAGACAAACAATAAAAAACTAAATTAAGCCTTGGTTTGTATTATATGCTGATTTTTATAGTAGAGAAATAATCAGATAATTTATATTTTTCAAGGAATTTGTTTATCTTATCTAATTTGCCAAATTTATGGGCATAAATTTGCTTGTAATATATCCTTTATTATTGTTTTAATATCTTTAGGGTAAGAATTAATATCTTTCTTTCATTCCTTGTATTGGTAATTTGTGTTTTCATTCTTTTTTTCTGGGTTTAGCTAGAGATTTATCAATATTATTGATTTTCTTCAGAGAGCCAGGTTTTAATTTCACTGAATTACTCTATTCCTGTTTGTTTGTTTTACTGATTTCTGATCTGATCTTCAGCGTTTCTTTCCTACTACTTAATTTGGATTTAATTTTCTTGACTTTTTCTTGTTTCTTAAGGTGGAAGTATAGTTTATTGATTTTTAGGCCTTTCTTTTTATGTAGTCATGCATCGCTTAACGATGGGGATATGTTCTGAGAAATGTATCGTTAGATGCACACATAGAGTGTACTTACACAAACCTAGATGGTGTAGCTGACTGCACACCTAGGCTGTGTGGTACCACACTTATGGGACCACAGTCATATATGGGGTTCATCGTTATATGGTGCATGACTACAATATAAGCATACTTATATTTGTAATTATGTATTATAAGCACTACTTTAGCTATATGCCATAATTTTTGGTATATTGTGTTTTTATTTTCATTCAGTTAAATATATTTTCTAACATACCCTGTGATTTACTTTTTTATTTCTGGATAATTTAGCGTTGTTTAATTTTCTATTTGGAGATTTTTCTAGATATCTTTCTTATTGATTTCTAGTTTAATTCCCTTGTGGTCAGAGAAGATATTTTGTATAATGTTAACTTTTGAAAATTTATTGAGACTAGTTTTATGGGCCAGGGTGTGGTCTATCTAGGTGAATGTTCCATGTGCTCTTAAAAAAAAAACTTTATTCTGCTTGTTGTAGGCTGAATAATGGCCCCAAAGATATCAAGTCCTAATCCCTGAGATCTATAAATATTACCTTATTTGGCCGAATACCAAATGTTACCTTATTTGGCCTTTGTAGATGTGATTAAGTTAAGGATCTTGACAAGGGGAGATTATCCTGGTGGACCCAATATAGTCACAAAGGTTCTTATAAAGGAAAGAAAGGGGCAGGAGAGTCAGAGAAGGAGATGTGACTATAGAAGCAGAGGTTGCAGGGATGTGATTGCTGGACTTTAAAGATGAGAGAGGGCCGTGAGTAGAGGAACGTGGGCAGCCTCTAGAAGCTGTAAAAGGCAAGGAACTGATTCTTTTCTAGAGCCTCCAGAAGGAATGAAGGCCTGCCAACACCTTAATTTTGGCCCAGTAAGAATCTTGACCTCCAGAACAGTAAGAATAAATTTGTATTTGTATTTGTGATCTGTGGAATTTATAACTTAAATTTGTGGTAATTTGTTACAGCAGCAATAGGAAACTAATATATATGGGCTATGTAATGGTTTTTTAGCAAGTTATAATTCTCACTGTTTCTTTCTGAATTACCAAAGAGAGGTTAATAATTATCTGTCTTGTAGGATAGTCTTGAGAATTAAGGGAAATAATGAATGGAAAAAAATAGCCTAATTCCTGCTACAAAGTACGTGTTCTGCAAATATTAATCCCCTTTGTTCTCCTCTAGTGTTGGGAAGCTCAGCATCATTATGGAGTTCTAATTGGGTGAATGACATAATCGAGCAGTACTTTACAACGATAAGCCTTGTAGCACCCACAGAGGGTGAGCAACTAGGGCCAGCTGCAGCGGTCTGTGTATGAGTTGACGAGATCCTGGACTACAGAGATGACAATGGGAATGAAAGGAAAGGAAAAGTCCAAGAGATACGTTAGAGAAGTTGGTGAAATATTGGATGTAGGGGACAAAGGAGAGGCAAGAGCCAAGGATAACTCTTTAACAAATGTGCTCCTGCCAGGATTAAATTCAAAAGCACTCTTTAAACCTTTAGGATCTAGGAAGTAGATGACCATTAGTGAAGCCCATTGTCATGTCTGATTCTGAGCTAACAGGAGAAGTCTCTGCTGCTGGTGCTCTGGACTATCATCCTGTAAGTTGCTCCATTCTTCTCTTGATGGTGTCAACGCATATTCGATATGGTCTAGGACAGTAATTTCCAAATTGTAGCTCATGACCTGACAGGTGTCATGAAATCAAGTTGGTGGCATGAAAACAGTATTTAAAAAAATGTAATAGAACAGGATAGAAGAATAGAGAAAATATGTGTACGTCACGTGTAGTAATAATAGGAATTATTTTCTTGTGTGTGTGTGTGTGTGTGTGTGTGTGTGTGTGGTGGCAGTGGTGGTGGACTGCAATACAAAATGTCTTTCTTGTGGGTCAATGTCAAAGACGTTTAAGAAGCTTTGGTGTAAGAGGCATCAACCTATCCAGACCCTTTTACTTCAGGGACGTTAGACTCCAGGGCACTGTGGGGTCACAAGTTCCCTCCATTCTTCACTGCCAGAGATTGATCTCAGGCTAGGAGAAGAGTAATAATCATTTTAATTTTCTATTAATTGACTTTTATAAGGCAAATGCAAATCCACTGAGACTACATGTTTATGAGGTATGCCTTTAGATAAGCTATCCCTCACTTAGTAAATAACAACCACTTGTTTAGTACCTATCATGGATAATTTGGTTAGTTCATCTTTGATAGTGCCCCAAGGCTTTTCATGTACATCTCTTATCATTATAATTCCCAAATTAACTAATTTTATCAGCATCCACACTTTAGACATGGTTTAATATTGAGTGTGTATATATATAACATTTATACATAACATTGTGTGTATATATATAATGAACTTCATATATAATGAACTTTGGTAAAGATCCTAGAAGCCAAATCAAACGCATTTTGATAAGGCTTTTAATTCATCCAAAGGGTAGAAAATCTCTTTAGGTCATTAGGAATGAACCCCCAAAATAGGCATTTGGAGGTATAAAATATTTGTAAAATACGCTAAACTTCAGAGGGCCTAATATCTTTTCATATATCTGTGGCTTTTACTTTACGGAAAGATGGAAAGTTATTTGAAATCAACAATTTAGGATACTAATTTCAATCGCTAAAGGAGAAATTAATGATACCATAGAGAGTTTTTTTAATAAGTTGAAGCAAAATGACATAATAAAATTAAAATTGAAATGAATACCTGATAAAATGCTATTTCAATACAAATTGGAACATTTGGGGCCCCTCACAAACAAAATGATTGGTGAAGTGTTAAATTCAGTTTTTAAACCAGCAAGATAAATATTAATCAGATCTCAATTTTAAAACTAGTCACTACTTATTCAAACAAACTATAAACAATTTTGACAGTAAAACAATGCTAGGTGATCCCTTGATCAGCTTTTATTTATTTTTCATTCATATTCCTAAAGAGGATGCAAGAGATAACTTGTTACTTTATAACATGTTTTCTTTACACCTAGGGAGATTTTTCCTATGGAAGACATTGGGTGGATTCTTGGTCATACATGTTGTGGAACTTTTCTCATTTCATGGGATTTAGTGTTACCAGTCTCCAACTTTTCAGTTTGAACAGATTTCAAAACAAATCAAGAGACACATTGGGACATTGGGTATTTGGGGCTAGTGTCGGGTAAACGAATATTCCAGGAGATTCTGACATTGTGCCAAATGTCTTTAAGTCTCAGTTATAGAGTCATGTTTTTTTAATGAAACTTAGAGATTTGCCAAGAGGTAGTTTTTTTATGTTGTTACCCATTACTACAGTCAAAGGACTTGACTACAGAGAGGTGGATAGAGGGCGGTCAAGTCTTTTACACTGCATAAATTACATCATTAGGTGTCTGAATATGGATTGACTTGTTCTCAAGACCTAAAAACTAAACACAGCTGAGAGCTAAATCCCATGACAAATGAAAGTTCTGTGCAAAGATCACAGACAGCAAATAGCGAATGGAATTTCTAAAAACCAGACCATCCACTAATATACACCTGATAAATGGTCATCTGAAAACTGTAATTTGGGAAAAAAAATAATTTAATGTTGCTGCTTCAGGATAGCAAGAATCAGAGAAAAAATGTAGCATACACATTAGAAGCAGAAGAGATTGTGCATTCAATTTAGTGTTTAATGTAAAGAAATTTGGAGGGAGAGGAATAAATGGTAAAACCAGACTAAAGTTAATGCGTTAGGCTGTTCCTCCGGAGATTCTTGTTGAAAAAAATTTTGTGTTATATGAAGTGGCATATTTAATGCTGCCTTTAAGGTAAGACCAAATAGCTATGGATTAAATAGGGAAAAGTCTAACTGTAGTGCTCCTGTAGTTTCTTCCCCCTAAAAAATACTCTTGCAGTTGTATTTTTAATACAAATTATTGTTATTAAATAAAATATGTTATCTTTTATAATAATGATAATGTACATTATAAAAATAGTATATTAAGTGAGATTTATATTTTTGAGTAGTAATTTAAATCAGCTATGCTGGTCAAATTTTAAAAAGTTATCATTATGACGAATTTCTAAAAAATTGATACCAAATCAGTTATCCAGCTGAACTGGTATTATTACTAAGCAATCTATTAGTCCATAGTCCATTTGACTCTATTTCTTTCTCAGATATTTTATTGTTTAGGAATGGCTGCTATTTCTGATGGAGAAAACATATAATTAATTTGGAATCATAATATAAAGTGATTGAGTTGAGATTAAAGGCCGAATGTGGGCTGGCCCCGTGGCTTAGAGGTTAAGTGTGTGCGCTCCGCTACTGGCGGCCCGGGTTCGGATCCCGGACGCGCACCAACGCACCACTTCTCCAGCCATGCTGCGGCCTCGTCCCACACACAGCAACTAGAAGGATATGCAGCTATGACATACAACTATCTACTGGGGCTTTGGGGAAGAAAAAAAGGAGGAGGATTGGCAATAGATGTTAGCTCAGAGCTGGTCTTCCTCAGCAAAAAGAGGAGGATTAGCACGGATGTTAGCTCAGGGCTGATTTCCCTCACCAAAAAAAAAAAAAAAAGACCAAATGTGTACCCAGAATTTGAATTATATTTCATATCATCAAACAAGATTTCATCGATATATGTACAACTTAGTGCTTTTTTATGCCTTCTCCTTTTATACGTTACATTGATTGACTAATTCATTAGATACTTATTACTTATTACTGTGTGTCAGACTTGGTGTAACTCGCTACAGATCAGTAAAGAACAAGAGTGAAGAGGCTCCCTCCCTCTTCTCCCTTTCATTTATTTTTGACATTGTTGTATCTCCCCTTCCAGAGTATAAGCTCCATAAGAGGCTCTATGCATCTTTTTTTTTTTTAATCTTATTTTAGTGCTTAGTACAGAATCTACAATAGTAGATGCTCAGTGAATATGTAAGTAAAAAAAAATTCAGTTAGAAGTAGCTTGGACGTCCTACAGCTTAAGGGCTTGCTTCTACAGGTGACAAAGCAGTTAGTCAACCTGCTCAAGAGCCACAGTTAGGGAGCCAGGCAGGACTAGACGCCAGGTCTCTCCTTCCGATTCAGGGCTGTCTACACTGTCATGCCCTCCTGCTTCTAGGAAGGTGATTATCGTAGAAACCTTCAAGGAGAAAATGAAACCAGTGTGTTATTCAGAAATAATATTATAAATACATTAAAATATGTACATTTCATATAATTAATTTGAAAAGAACATAGTGACAGATTATTAGTGGTGGTGAGTTAGGGGGAGTAGGACGATGTTGCAGATAATAATCAAGTCTGATTATGTGTAAAATATCCTCGAAGATGAAGGCAATTACTATAAATCTTAGAGAGAAGCAGTGAAAAAACCAGTACAGAAATGTGAGAAAATCGTAAAGAAATAAGAGATGTTTAACATGTTGACTATATGCCTCAGACATAAATGGAATAGTTGAGAAGGGAGAAGAGTTTGAAAACAAAGTTCCTGAATTTTATATTTACCTTATAGGACTTGAATTAGAAGCTTGAGGATACTATAAATTTTTGTTGTAAACAGAAATCCGTGGTATATTTAAGTCTATAGAATTTTGATTACTATATGATCAATGTAATTGAGTTTTATTAGTTAGAGTAATATTTCTTCAAAAGGCACATACTAATTTTATCAGGGAATAGATTGAATTAGGCTAGGATATAACTATAATATTTAAAATGGAGAAAAACTAGTGAGTTATTCTGAACTTATAAATGTGGGAGGTCAACACAACAACAATTTGAACTTCTAGTCTGTATAACATTTTTCTTAATTTTGTGGTTTTAGTCCTCATATCAGCTCAATGAATGCTACAGACTGAATTGTGTACCCCCAAAATTCATGTTGAAGCCCTAACCCCCAATGTGACTGTATTTGGAGATAAGGCTTTTTTTTTTTTTTTTGTGAGGAAGATCAGCCCTGAGCTAACATCCATGCTAATCCTCCTCTTTTTGCTGAGGAAGACCGGCTCTGAGCTAACATCCACTGCCAATCCTCCTCCTTTTTATCCCCAAAGCCCCAGTAGATAGTTGTATGTCATAGTTGCACATCCTCCTAGTTGCTGTATGTGGGACGCTGCCTCAGCATGGCCGGAGAGGCGGTGTGTCAGTGTGCGCCCGGGATCCGAACCCGGGCCGCCAGCAGCGGAGCGTGTGCACTTAACTGCTAAGCCACGGGGCCGGCCCCTGGAGATAAGGCTTTTAGGAGATAATTAAGACCAAATTTGGTCGTAAGGATGGGGTCCTGACCCGGTAGGACTGGTGGTCTTATAAGAAGAGGAAGAGATCTCTCTCTCTCTCTCTCTCTGTCTCTCCGCCTATGTGCACACAAGGGTACTGTAAGCACACAGCAGGATGGTGGCAGACACAGGCCAAAAGAAGGGGCCTCAGAATGCAATCTACCTTGCTGGCATCTTGATCTTGGACTTCCAGACTCTGGAACTATGAGAAATAAACGTCTGCTGTTTGAACCGCTCAGTCTATGGTTTTTGTTACGGTAGCCTGAACAGCCTAAGATAATGGCTTAAGTGAATGTTTTGCTAATATCTACATTTGACAGATAGGATAACTGATGCAAAGAGTTATATCTCTGACTTATGCTTAGATGGTTGTAAATTTGGGGCATAAAACCAGGTTGCCTTACTTTGAATCCACTATCCATTTTTTTGGTTCATCCCTAACTAAAGAGCGCTTTGAAGTAATCTCATTCAGATACTTTACTCAATATTTGTAAGTCATAGATTGATCAGTAATACAGACACCACTTTCAATATTGCCAGCAACAATCAAGATAATACAGAGAATTAGCTGCTGGGGAATGCCATAGTGGCTATCAGAAAACACAGGAAACCACAGCTAAGATTTGAGTTGCCCACACCATCAGTGAGCAGTTTGAAGATTGCATAAAACCACACAGAACCTCACATTTGCCACCTGCTGAAGCCACTTGCCAGCGGCACACTAACGTCTTCACCTCCCTTCAGCCTTTCACACTCCGTGCAGTTGTCTTTTGTTGGCAGAGTCTCAGCTGCAATCCCGCTGCCAAGGGGTTCTGGAAGATGGGCTTCTTGGTTCCAGCTCCAGGAACACACAAAATAGAGGGCAGTGAGGAAAGCAGGCTTGCTGCCTCTGACGAAAATACATCCGGCCCAGTCAAGAATCATGCTCATTGTCCTCTCTGTGCCTATTTGTCACTGTCACGGCTGAGGAGAATTCAAAGACAACTAAGTCAGAGTCAATGCCGATGCCCTCAGGTCCTCACAATCCAGATGGTGCATGAGACTGAAAATGCTGTAATGTTATACTGTATAACATTATATATATAAGCTCATAAATGCTATAACATTATCCTGTAATTCTTTAACAGTCACATCATTTATATTATGTAATATCACCTCCTCATGAGAAGACTCATTCTAAAACACAGTTCTTCCCAAAAAGAAAAGGGACTATAGTATATTAATCTTTTTCAAATTCCACTCTAACTAGATTTTCTTGTTTGGTTATTACATTAACTATCTTCAGGAACATCTTTTCTGAAAGTGTCTTAAGTGTTAGCATAAGTATTATAAACACGTTTAAACATAGTCATATCATTTTATTATCTATACTAGCTATTAGGATAACTCAATGAAAATTAGGCTAGATCAAAGACTAAAATCATAGCTCACTTTAATCTTCAAATATTATTTCTGAATTTATATACAACTTGGTTCTAATTTACATTTAGTAAAAGAACAACTGTAGTGCCCAAAATTCTCTCTTGACAATTATCACAAGATTTATAAACAAGTGTAACTACTTTTTTATCCTGCAGAAGCCTTTGAAATAATCTCATATCCACAAGAGTCCTATTTTAATATGATTATCCTATTATTATGATAAGAAGTTAAATTAAAGAATACCTTTTATAACTTTCCACTAAATTCATAGGACACTGTGATTTTTCATCTTTTATTAGAAAAAAATCACAAAAAGAACTATATTGTTAAATTATATGATTTATGCAACTGAATATCATTGTTAGTTTGACAGCAGGCTTTAACGGACCATGTTGATATAGTTCAATATTATATTATTGTTTTGCTTCACTGTGGAAGCAGATAAATAATTCACTCAACAAACACTTACTGAACATATACTGTATGCCAGGAATTATAGTCAAGACTAGGAACATTTCAATTGTATCCTTATTTAAATATTTATTATACTTCCTGTCCATATGCTGATGAAAACAGAATTCAAATAATCATTCTAATAATGTAAAAAATATATCATATAAGATTCTATGTAAAAGAGAGAAGGACACATTTGTTGTACAAAACAAAAACTAAAATTTTCAAATTGTATCTATTGCTAAAATTAAAGACTGTACATGCCTTTATTATAGAATCTTATGCAATATCAAGTGTCTCTCCGATACGTATATATATATTTTGGAGATTCTGCAGAGATTCTATCTGAAGAATAGTAAATTAAGTATTACATTTCATAATACACAGGTCGGTAGGTCCCCTTTTTCCAATGTAGATCAGGATTTTTGCCAATTATTTTATTTTATTTAATTTTTTAAAATGCTGTTGTATATTTAAATTTTTTTTTTTAATTTTTTTTTTGTGTGTGAGGAAGATCAGCCCTGAGCTAACATCCATGCTAATCCTCCTCTTTTTGCTGAGGAAGACTGGCTCTGAGCTAACATCCACTGCCAATCCTCCTCCTTTATTTCCCCAAAGCCGCAGCAGATAGTTGTATGTCATAGCTGCACATCCTTCTAGTTGCTGTATGTGGGACGCGGCCTCAGCATGGCTGGAGAAGCGATGCATTGGTGCGCGCCCGGGATCAGAACCCGGGCCGCCAGCAGCGGAGCTCGAGCACTTAACCGCTAAGCCACAGGGCCGGCCCCTTGACGATAATATTAAATTGAGGGGTCTTGCAAATGTTATATCTTTCTCTCCTCTTCTAATACATTGTCCTTCAACATATAGCTTTTAAACACCTTAAGAACAGGCACTCTATATTCTAAATTATTGTATATTTAAGACCTAGAATTTTCCTGACGATAGCATGTACTCAACATATTTATTGCTGCTGATAAAAACATCGCAGTGATTTTCTGCAACATGCTTCAGTGTCATTTTGTTTTGATACACTCTTAGAAAAATTATGAAACCTGCTATATCTATAGTTTTAAAATGTGTCTGTCATCAGTAATGACAATGAATTAGTAATAACAGTAATAAAAGTAGTGTATAAACATTTCCTGAGTGTATACCATGTTTCCAGTACTCTGCTTAGATCCTTTACATCTATTATTTCAAATCTGCCGTAATCCGGCTAGGGGAGTATTGTGAGCTCCACTTTATAAAGATGAGGGAGCCAAAGCGAGGAAATATTAAGGACTTTCCTAAGATCACACTTATTCAGACATAAGTCTGACTTCACACACCACATCTTTTCCTACAATCTATATCTGAATTAAGATGATGTGAGCAGAAGTAAATACTGTTGAACACTCATTCCAATTCCTTCCCACAGTAGAAAATTTCTTCCCACAGTAGAAAATCAGAAGTTGCTCATTGTTCTCGTCTTTTTAGTATTTTAAGTTAACTCTTTGCAAAAGTGGTAAGAGAAGATATGATAGAATGTAAAACTGCATTTCATGTAAATAAAATTTTCACATTTTAAGAAGACCAGTAATGTCAATTGAAACACAAATGCCCCCTAAAATGTTATTTTCCAGCAAAACAATAAAGTCCAGAAAGGATCTTTTTTGTCTTCCTTCGGTTTTTTGTTTCAGGAAGCAGTGGTCGTGAGAAACAGCCAGAAGACAATCGCCTCCCAAGATTCACCTCCCTTTTCTTTCAGGTTATTTCTCTGGCTATTCTGATTTTGTTTTTCTTCTTTCCCAAACTGTGTCCTCTTGTGGCCAGCCAGGGTGATCAGGCAAACTGTGTATGTGACAGCCGCTTCCATTCCGCCGCTGTAGGCTTCTGATGGTCATTCCAGTTAGATTCTCTGGTTATTTGCATCAACGACCTTCACTTTATTCTGAGCAAATTTCAACAGGTGCAGCTGAGCTCTGATACCTAAATTATAAATTATGAAATAAATTTAGGATAGAACCGGATAGTAGTTTGGCCAAGATGACATAATGGTGACAGAGGAACTCGAGAACTCTAGAAGGATCATTTTCCTAGAGACCTGAAAGACAATGTACTTTCCCCACAGCTAACTCACCAGAGCCACTCATTACCTAATCAACACAAAGTTAATTCTGTTCTCCTTGCAGAAACAATAATTTCAGAGAGATTTTAAAGATAATTCCAATAACTCAAATTAAAAACCTGAATTATGATCTTTCTCCAAACCTCTTCCCCATGGCTTTAGTGAATGGAACCACCATCTCTCCAAGTTGTGCAAACAAGAAAACAAGTCATCATTGTTGACACCACGACATATTCCTTTCCTTCACACCACCACCCCATATTCATTCATCAGCAAATCTTACGGATTTAACTCTGAAATTTTTACCAAATCCATCTCTCCTTGAGTTGTAGTCTAAAGATACCATCATTTCTCATCTGGACTACTTCCAGAAACTTCCGAGGGACTTATCTATGTTTACTGCTATCTCACTCTCAAATCGCCACTGCCCTAAAAGTGATCTTTACAAAGTGAAGACATGGTTACATATGCTCCTGTTACATTTCTTACCCATGGTTTCCCATAGCTTTAAAATATTGATTCTCAACATAGTCAGAAATTGTCCCTTATAAGATGGAAATATTTATTTCCAGGTAATGGCAGATTGTATTTTCCAAAAATGTCCATAAGACTATCCTTCACTCCATATACTTTTCTGACTACATGACCTGGACACTCATCCCATTGAGAATTGGAATCTAAGTTTCCCCCCTTGAATCTAAGTGGGCTTGTGACTGCAGAATGAGTGATGTTATGTGACTTTGAAGGTTAGGTCATAAAAGGTGATGCAGCCTCCAGTTAGCTCTTCTGGAATGCCTTGGAATCTAACCACCAGGCTGAGAGGAAGCCCAAGCAGCCACATAGGCCATTTGCATGTGTTCCAGCCAATAGTCCCAGCTGAAGTCTCACCTTATAGCTCAAATCAAGCACTAGATGTGTATAAATGAACTCTCCGTGATTCTAGTCCCCATCTTTTGAGTCACTCAGCTCTCAAGTCTTCCTAATTGAGGCCTCAGGTATTGTGACACTGAGATATGCTGTCACTTCTTTGCTCTTTCTGAATTCTTAACTCCCAGAATTTGTGACTATAATAACATGATTGTTATTTTATGCTACAAATTTGGGGTTATTTTTTATGCAGCAGTAGTAACTGGGACACTGCTTGAAGTTTATATAGTGAATTCAACATAATTTTATTATAAATTGATTTGTTTTTATTTATTTTTCTTTTATATTACAGTAAGGGAATTACTGATTTTAAAAAATTGTGTGTCTAGGTAGCTGTATTAGTCAGGATTCTCCAAAGAAACAGAATCAATAGGATGTGTATCTATATCTATATCTGTATCTGTATCAATATCTATATCTGTATCTATATCTGCACTGGAGTCTATCTATCTAGATTTATTTTAAGGAATTGGCTCACGTGATTGTGGGGCTGACAAGTCTGAGATCTGCAGGGCAGACCCGGGGAAGAATTGATGTAGTCTTGACTCTGAAGGCAGTCTAGAGGCAGAAATTCTTCCTCGTCTGGGGACCTCACTCTCTTGTCTTAAGGCCTTTAGCTGATTGGATGAGGCCCACCCACACTATGGAGGGGAATCTGCTTTACGCAACATCTACTGATTTCAATGTTAATCACATCTAAAAAGGAATAAAGGCCCTGCAAGCTGGAGAGTGTCAGGAGAATCTCCTTTTTTCTCTCTTGGCCTTGCCCCGAGGCCAGCCCAGGTGTGGAACCACACTGCCATGGCAGTGGTGGCAGCAGGCACATGACTCTCCAACAGAAAATCCTTCTCTAGATCAAAGAACCTGAAAAAAGAGTCCTCTGTTCTGATTCTAAAGTTTACATGGAAAGGGAAAGGAACTAGACTAGCCAAAACAATTTAAAAAAATAAGAAAACAATGAGAGAACTCAGAATTCCTGATTTTAAAATTTACTGCTAAGCAACAGTAAACAAGGCAGTGTGGTAATTGTGAAAGGATAGACACATAACTCAATGGGGCAGAATAAAGAGTCCAGCATTTGACAAGATACAGCATCCATTTATGATAAAAACTCTGAATAAAATGGAGATAGAAGGAAAGTACCTCAACATAATAAAGGCCATATATGACAAAGCCACAGCTAATATCATCCTCAATGGTGAAAAACTGAAAGCTATCCCTCTAAGAACAGGAACCAGACAAGGATGCCCACTCTCACCACTCCTATTTAACATAGTACTGGAAGTCCTAGCCAGAGCAATCAGGCAAGAGAAAGAAATAAAAGGGATCCAAATTGGAAAGGAAGAAGTGAAACTGTCACTATTTGCAGATGACATGATTTTATATATAGAAAACCCTAAAGAATCCACCAGAAAACTTTTAGAAGGAATAAGTGAATACGGTAAAGTTGCAGGATACAAAATCAACATACAAAAATCAGTTGCATTTCTATACACTAACAACGAAATAGCAAAAAGAGAAATTAAAAATACAACCCCATTTACAATTGCAACAAAAAGAATAAAATACCTAGGAATAAACTTAACCAAAGAGGTAAAGATCTGTACACTGAAAACTATAAAACATTGCTGAAAGAAATTGAAGAAGACACAAAGAAATGCAAAGATATTCTGTGCTCTTGGATGGGAAGAATTAACATAGTTAAGATGTCCATACTTCCTAAAGCAATCTATAGATTCAATGCAATCCCTATCAAATTTCCAACAACATTTTTCACAGAAATAGAACAAAGAACCCTAAAATTTATATGGAACAACAAAAGACCCCGAATAGCTAAAGGAATCCTGAGAAAAAAGAACAAAGCTGGAGGTATCACACTCCTTGATTTCAAAATATACTACAAAGCTATAGTAACCAAAACAGCATGGTACTGGCACAAAAACAGACACACAGATCAATGGAATAGAATCGAAAGCCCAGAAATAAACCCACACATCTATGGACAGCTAATCTTTGACAAAGGAGCCAAGAACATACAATGGAGAAAAGAAAGTCTCTTCAACAAATGGTGTTAGGAAAACTGGATAGCCATATGCAAAAAAATGAAAGTAGACCCTTACCTCACACCATGCACAAAAATTAACTCCAAATGGATTAAAGACTTGAATGTAAGACCTGAAACTATGAAACTTCTAGAAGAAAACATAGGCAGTACGCTCTTCGACATCAGTCTTAGCAACATATTTTCAAGCACCATGTCTGACCGGGCAAGAGAAAGAATAGAAAAAATAAACAAATGGGACTACATCAAACTAAAAAGCTTCTGCACAGCAAAGGAAACCATCAACAAAATGAAAAGACAACCTAACAATTGGGAGAAGATATTTGCAAACCATACATCTGATAGGGGCTTAATCTCCAAAATATATAAAGAACTCATGCATCTCAACAACAAAAAAACTACCAACCCAATTAAAAGATGGGAAAAAGATCTAAACAGACATTTCTCCAAAGAAGATATACAGATGACCAACAGACACATGAAAAGATGTTCAACATCATTAACTATCAGGGAAATGCAAATCAAAACTACAATGAGACATCACCTCATGCCCGTCAGAATGGCTGTAATTAACAAGACAGGAAACAGCATGTGTTGGAGAGGATGTGGAGAGAAGGGAACTCTCATACACTACTGGTGGGAGTGCAAACTGGTGCAACCACTGTGGAAAAACAGTATGGAAATTCCTCAAAAAATCAAGGATAGAACTACTGTATGATCCAGCTATTCCACTGCTGGGTATTTATCCAAAGAACTTGAAAACACCAATGCGTAAAGATACATGCACCCCTGTGTTCATTGCAGCGTTATTCACAATGGTCAAGACTTGGAAGCAACCTAAGTGCCCATCAAGGGACGAATGGATAAAGAAGATGTGGTATATATACACAATGGAATAGTACTCAGCCATAAGAAACGATGAAATCCAGCCATTTGTGACAAAATGGATGGACATTGAGGGTATTATGCAAAGTGAAATAAGTCAGAGGGAGAAGGTCAAATACTGTATGATTTCCTTCATTAAGTAGTAAATAATAACAACAATAAACAAACACATAGAGACAGAGATTGGATTGGTGGTTACCAGAGGGGAAGGGGGGAGGGAGGATGGGGGAAAGAGATAATTCGGCACATGTGTGTGGTGATGGGTTGTAATTAATATTTGGGTGGTGAACATGATGTAATCTATGCAGAAATAGAAGTATAATGATGTACACCTGAAATTTATACAATGTTATAAACCAATGTTACTACAATAAACAAAAAATAAAAAAAAAAGAGTCCAGAAATAACCCACATGAATGTTCTGACTGTGTGTAGGTTAAAAATAAATTATAAAACCAAAAAGTTACAAAATAATGCAATCTAATATACTAAATGTTGATTTGGCCAAATATGGTGCTATCACTATATTGGAAGAATGGGAGGGAGAGAAATGTCTGTGTGGCAGGTGGTGGGTAAGAGTTAAATCCTGGTCTTCTATTGTAGGGAGTCAACAGATAATTACCAATATTAAACATTAAGAAACATCATTTTAAAGCATATTATTTAGAAATATGGGGATATACAACAGAAAAAATGGTTAAGAGTTGAAAGTGGATGTTTCCGTGTAGTGGGATTCTGGGGTAGGGAGACAGATAAAAGCTATCTTTTGATAATGTATTACATGCAGGACTTAAAGCATAGTTAAATGTCATTGTTTTCTAACATATAGTATAAATTAGTGGGATTTTAAGGGGTAGGAACCCTTCTGAGCTAGGGAAAGAGCAAGAACAAAGTTCTTAACCTGGAGGTAATGGGGGGTCTGGTGGTTCAGGGGACTGTGAAGGCGATGAGCTGTCTAGAGCAGGGGACTGTTAGGAACAAGACAACTGACTGGGCTGAGAGGCTTGGATTTTTCTTGTAGGCAGTGGGAAGTCTGGAGGTTTGAGCCCAGATGAGAAGCAGCTGACTCTACCTATGTGATCTGGGGACAAATACTTTATCCTCCTGGACCTCAATTTCATTCCTGTAAAAATAAGTAAATTGTCTTTAAGGGTCATTTCAGAATCTATGATAAAACTAAAGTGCCAGGGGCCGGCCCCGTGGCTTAGCGGTTAAGTGTGTGCGCTCTGCTGCTGGCGGCCCGTGTTCGGATCCCGGGCGCGCACCGACACACCACTTCTCTGGCCATGCTGAGGCCGCGTCCCACATACAGCAACTAGAAGAATGTGCAGCTATGACATACAACTATCTACTGGGGCTTTGGGGGGAAAAAAATAAATAAGTAAAATCTTAAAAAAAAAAAAAAAAAAAAAACTAAAGTGCCAGGATGCTTAATCTATGGCAGTGGGAAAGGGGGAGACACAAGCAGGCAGTCCAGTTTGGAGGCATTACAATGATTGGTTTTAGAGGCCCAGGAGAAAATACCAGGTATTTATTTTGTGGAAGAAATGAAAGATAGCAGTAATGTATAAGACAAAGGTTCCCAAACTCTTTGGTCTCAGGACTCCTTTAAATTTTTTTTTTTATTTAAATTGAGAATCCCAAAGAGCTTTTGTTTATTTGGATTGTACTGCTCAATATTTACTGTATGGAGTAAAGCACGAACGTACACGATCCCATAGAATTCTGCGTTTTATTTTAGAGGGCCCCTGGGCTCCCCTTGTGGCCCTTCCATAGATTACAGGTTGAAAAATTCTAATATTTTGGAGTTTGAAGTTAGAATAAATGTGCAAGGCAAATCTGATTTTGCCAGAATAATTTGGATTGGTTCTAGGAAACAAACTACATGACTTTGGTTTTATGTTGCCGAGCCAAAAAATTCTTTGGCGTAAATCATGTTGCTGGACTAGATGACCTTTAAAATCCCTCCAACCTAAGATGATATTATTCTATGATTCATCCTTATTGGCTCGTTAGCCTGTTCTGATTTCATTGCTCTGTTGCCCCACCCTTGCCTCACTAGAGTTATGTCCAATTGGCCTCATGTTTATTCCCCAGAAACTAGTCATAAATTTGTATTCCAATTTCCTTTGCTTAATTTGGAAAATGTCTAGTAAATTAATAAGCTTATTTCCAGGGAATAAAAAGCAATAGCAAATAGCTTATTTATTATACATACATACTTCTAATGACAAGGAACAAGAGAGGAAGTGTTTTTTGGCCAAAGCATTGCATTTTTACAATTCAGAATCTTTTTTACCTAGTAAATTCTACTATATTTTCCTATGCCACTTTTCCAATAGAAGAAGATTTCTACTTAAAAAAAAAAAAAAAAAAGAGGACATCTTTGTCCAAGCATGCATACCGAATGAGCAAAGTCTTCTCTGCTTGGGAAGGGCTACTGTGCCATAAATCAGCATGCACAGAGACTTTCAGAAATGCCAAGAGCAAACTGTGACCCTGAACATATCATGTATCTTCCAGGATTGTAGAAAAAAATTGGAGGCAGATAACTCACCAAACTTCAAATCTGTGTTTATGTAACTCAAGACATCCAGCTGATCACTAGGAAATGCAGTCCCAAACGTGGACTTCCCAAATATAGAAATGTTTGAAATTGGAAAAGAAAACGTTCAGACTTTATTTTAAAATTTCAAGGTTTGTTATAGAGACAGAATCCAAATCTCTGAAGAAGGTGAAAAGTAGAATTTGTAGGTTTGCTGGGAAGAAAATTAAATTCATATAAGTGAATAATGAACCTGATTTTCTGCCTAAATTGTCTCAAAATGAGATTTGGTTTAGCTTCAAGCTTAACTCAACTAACTAGCATGTTATTATCTTTCCAATTTTCTTTCTGCCTTGTCCTCCTTCCCACCCAGCTTGAAATTCTCACCGTGTGAAATTTCTAGAGAAGTACCCCTTTGTAACCTAGACTGGAATGCTAGCCTCTCCCACTAGTGCAGAGTAGACTGGGGCTTCAGTGAGTCGATGCCTTGTTTCCGAGGGTCACACACATCTCCAATGCCAGTTAGAGGAGAGAGGCAAGGCCTACAACCTCGAATCTCCTCTTCTACATACACCCAACCCCCTTCCTGCAAAAAGCAGGGCTGAGTCCTTCAAGTGTCGGGAACAGGCTTAGGAGTGTCCAGCACAGAGTTATCATCAACACCCGGCCAGTGGGGACGCCCAGGACAGACACCACCTGCCTCCTATCTATTCTATCACCCATGTAAGAGTGAGGTAGCCCGAGAATCACTGCCTTTCTTCCACAAGGTGGGGAGCCCTGGTTACATGAGAGAAGTAGATTTGCTTTCTCTCTGACCTGATCATTTGTGCTTTCCTCTCTGAAAGGTGTTACCAGACCCGTTCCTAAGCAACGGCTGAATTGACAGGTATGAATAAAGCATATTACAAGACAAAGGAGTGACACCCTCAAAAGTGCAAACCTGGCAGCCAGGAGCATCTTTCTCAACCTGTATGGCATTCATGAGCTCATCCTCTCAAACTAGGGAAACTTCCTTCTCTCTCACAAAATAAGTCTTCTGAGAAATCAAATGTTGAGGGAATGTGGGTCAGTGGGAACCATACATTGCTGGTAAAGTAGACAATGGCTTTAGACAAACAGTTTGGGTCTGTCTTGCTAGGTGAAGCATGCAGACGACAGCAGGTGCACGCTAAGGGGTCACGCTGGACCATGCGAAGTAGAGGGCTCCAGAGGCCACAGCAAGAATGTTCAGAGCAGCTCCAATCAGATTTCTAAAAAGCCAGAAATAACCCAAATGTCAACAGGAATGCAAATAAACACACTCCGGTCTAGTCATACAGAGGCCTGATGTCCAACGGGGAAAGTCGATAATCACTACTCCATAGAAGAGCACAGGTGAACCTTAGAAACATAACGTCACGCAAAAAAAAAGGCAAGTCCTGGAAAACTGCATGAAGTATGATACCATTTTTATAAAACTCAGAAACTGTGCCCGAGTTTGTTGAAGCATACAGACGTATGTGATAGAATCGTTTTAAACAGCAAGGTACTGAAAAGCATGACATTCTGGCTCCTGGTTAACTTGGGGCGGGTGGGGAGGCAGAGGTGTGGACCGGGAAAGAGCACACAGTGGAGGCCAGTCGTGGGGAATGTTGCAATGCTTGGCCTGCGATGCTTTATAAATTACAGAGAGATAAAGGAGAAAGAAAGGACCTGAGGGTTATCGTCTCTCATTTCTGTCTGCCCCTAATCAAGGAAAAATAAATAAATGCCCAAGCCACCCAGAGAAAGGTAGGCAGAGAAATTGCCGGTGTCTCTCTGAACCTCTCGCTGTCTTCAGAGCTGTGCTTTCTCTCCGGGACGTGTCCATGCTGAAGCTCACTCTCGGCTCCAAACCTGAAGCCCACGTCCAACGGCCCCTGGGAGGCTCTTCGGCGGCCACCAGCTGTCCCCGGAGAATCCGCTCATTCTGTGCGCTTGTCGACTGTGTCATAGCTCAGCTGAGTCTCAACCAGATAAGCTCTTCAAGGCAGAACAATTCCAGCTGCTGTGGTCAGACAGCAGCAGGTTCTTATCTGAGGACAGCGGGGCCATGTGGCACACCACAGCCGGGGTGGTGTCGGGGGAGCATGTGGTCTCTGTACACAGTAGCAAGTCCAATAGACAGCAATTAGCACCAGGACAATGAAGATGAACGGGACATATACATAACCTTCATAAAAATGTCACAGGGAAAAAGACTCGCAAACCATATGGATGCATGCCGGGCTCTCCCCGGGATGGCCTTTCAGAGCGCACTGGTCCAAGTGACGCCTTTTAACAGAGATATTTTTGCTGCTGTGTCTTTCTGGCCAGCCCCACCAAGAGCAGTAGAGAAATAAGTGCCTAAGTGACCTGGGAGGAAACGTGAAGAGCGCTCCAGTCTCCACATTTTGTGGCTTTCTCGGCTCGGAGTTTCCTGACTGGTTGTCTCTTCTGCATAGGTCGATAGTTAATTAAGTGGACCATTTCCTCTTGTGATATTTTCTCTTTTACTTTTAGCAATGTTGTTCTGAACCTATGGGTAGTTCAGATATGTCCTCATCCATTTTCAAAAGACCAATGCTAAGTGTTTTCGTTCTCAGCAAAGAAACAAGCACTTACTGGCTGATTTAAGTGAAAAATAATTATTCAAAAGGATTTTGTGTCGCTTACAAGACCACCGAGATGGCTGCAGAATCAGTCCCAAGAAACAGGCAGGCGCTAAGGAAAAGGTTGAGCAAAACCACAGCCAAACCAGCCACAGTGATGGCCCGGAGTTCGGTACAGACACTGCTGGTGAGATCACAGGGTGCTGGACACACTGGCTTTACTGCTGCTGCTGCCCCACGTGCCCCCTCCTGGGAACGGGGGGGGGCACCGACACCACGGCCAGGAAGAAGAATTATTTTGACTCTACTTCTTTGAGACGTCAACTCCTGGTCCAAAGTCTGAAGATCGTTATTCAGTTCACACATACTGAGTACCTAAAATGTGCCTGATGCCACTCTAGGTGCTCGGGGTATATCACCGAAGGAAGACAAATCCTCCTTACATTTTAGTGGGGCTGGGGGAGGGTGGGACACCAAGAGACAGACCCTAAACAATAGATAGTAAAGGAGTAAATTATGTAAATGGCAGATGACAAGTGCTTTAGGAAAAAAGGAGAGCAGAGTAAAGGGGATAAGGAGGGTAGTGGCTTACAGGTGGCAAGTTTAAAATGGAATGTTCTGGGAAAGAGTGACATTCCAGCAAAGACTGCAGGAGCATAGGGATGGGAGGTCACTGTGGAGAATACAACCTGGCATATGGACCATGAATTTCAGAGGGTACAGTGAAATGGTTTGTGAGACTGGAGATGATGAGAGAGGGGGACAGTGTAGGGGATGTGCTGAGCCTTAATGGGAATAAAAGCAGGAGATAACTGGGGTTAACTGGGAGCCCAGGGTTCTCTGTGCTGATTGATATAAACAGGAATAAAGGGCTAAATGAGAATATTTCCTGGGTGAATTCAAAGCAGAGAATGTGCATTAGGGGAATGGGAGGGGGCTGGGTACCTACAGCTCTCTATCGATAGAAGTAAGGAAATCTGGGGCAGCTGGGTCTCAGTGTCAGGTTGTAGGTCATTTTTGGCCCTGAGAAAGTGGTGGTAGAAGGCCTGGGGGAGCAGTGCTCAGAGACCCAGCACAGTTACTGGATGAGAGGGAGGCTGACACTAGGTGTTTGGGCTCTGCCGTGAGACCTGTTAATGGAGTTGCTATAGACTGAATGTTTGTGTCCCCCCAATATTCATATGTTAAGGTCTGACACCCAGTGTGATGGTGTCTGGAGGTGGGGCCTTTGGGAGGTGATCAGGTTATGAGGGTGGAGCCCCTGTGAACGGGATTCGTGCCCTTATAAAAGAAGCCCCAGGAGATGGCTGTCTATGAATCAGGAGACAGGCTCTCATCAGACACTGAATCTGCTGGTAGCGTGATCTTGATCTTGGACTTCCAGCCTCCAGAACTGTGAGAAATAAATGTTTGTTGTCTATAAACCTCCCAGTTTATGGTATTTTGTTATAGCAGCCAGAACGGACTAAGAGAAGAGTTGAAATTTTTAGAGAAGTTGGTGGTTACTCCCAGTCTGTGGGCCTTCTCTTGACTGTTGATAATGGGGTGAACAGTCCAGGTGATCTTTGTGGAGGCATCTGATTGGCGGCACCTCGGCCAGCTGCCTAGTCATTTTCACAAAGGAAGCTGGTAGACAGAATATCTGACCCATATGATGGCAAGTCCCCAAACACTACATGAGGATTTAGATGCTGGACTATCAAAAAAGAAGGAAGATATTCAAACTTTGTAGTTTAGCCTTTTAAAAAACTTAATGATTTTTGGTCCTTTAACGTACAGATTCCCCTTCAATCACTTTCTTTTCTTTACAATTTACTTGTTGAAGAACCCAGGACATTTGCCTGGTAGTTCCTACAGCCTGGATTTTGCTAACTGCACACTCCTGGTGCTGTTCAACACGTTCCTCTGTCCTCTGTATTTCCTGCAAGATGGCAGCTGAATCCAGAGCTGTGATCTGACTTCACTTCAGTTCTTTTTGTAAGACTATAGGTGTTGTTTTTTCATCAGGAAGCACATATTGTCTGGTTCTCTCTTTTTGGGGACACGTTGGCTGCTATTGGTGCTAAATGCCTAGCTCAATTAATTCATTTGCGCTCAAAAATGACTTTTAAAATTCCATAGTTTACTTTTTATTTATTAGCTCTTAATTAATTTTTAAGTAAACTTCATTTTTGGAAGAGTTTTAGATTTACAGAAAAATTGAATAGTTAGTAGTTACTGTTCTCATGTGCCCCCTCTCCACCCACAGTTTCCCCTATTAGGATTATCTTACTAATGTAATGTATGTCACAGTACATTTACAGTTAGTAGGTATGGTATATTTGTTATCATTAACGAACCAACATTGATACATTATTGTTAGATCCCATACTTTATTCAGATTTCCTGAGTTAATACCTAATGTCCCTTTTCTGTTCCAGGCTCCCATCTAGGAGAGGATATTACATTGAGTCGTCGTGTCTCCTTAGGCTCCTCTTGGTTGTGACAATTGCTCACGGTCCTTGTTTTTGATGACCTGGGCAGTTTTGAGGAGCACTGGTCAGGGATTTTGTAGACTGTCCCTATATTGGGATTGGTCTGACGTTTTCCTCACGATTAGACAGGCCTTGTAGGTTTTGGAAAGGAGATCACTTTTCCCCTCCACCTGCCAGGGTCTGGAGGGATCTTTCTCCCATCTTCACCATAAGAAGCTGTGGGGTTTCTGGAGGTAAGTTTCAGGAAAGTGTGGGGCCCCATAAGCTTGCGGCCACAAGAGTTTCTCCCTCACAAGCTAGTCCACACTCAGGCTCTAGCAATCTGTCAAAGTTACTGTTGAAGTGTTCCTATGAGTTTGTAGCTCTGGCGGCTTCTGCTCCAGGGAAGCAGATCTTGGCTGTGACTCTCCGAATTAGCTTCTCTCTCCAGATTTCCAGGTGGCAATTTGCCCTGTGACCTTGGTTCTCTGATGCACCCAAGAACAGTAATTGATTTTCACTTCCTTCAGCTTTTTTCTTATTGTAAAGACAAGAGTGATGATTTCCAAGTTCCTTATATGTTAGGGATGAAATTGGAAGTTTCAGTCAATTCCTATTTATTGGTTTTTACTTTTTAAGGAGACACTTTCCCTCATCTACATTTGGTTACCATGTGATCCAGTTCATAGAAAGGGAAAATAAGCACTTGATTCTTTCCCTCTATTTACCTTTGTTCAAGTTAATGACTTGGCTCCCTATTTGCCTATAAAAGTGACCAGTTAGTTCATTTATATCATTGTGATCTCATGGGTTAAAACACATTACATAGGTTTCAATTCATTGTGGTTATTATCCTTATTGAAGCTCAAATTGTTCCATCTCTGGACAATAAGATCCCCTTCAAGTTAGTTCTTCAGTCCTTTTGATGTGACCCTAGTGCTTTGATAGCTTCCTAGCCATCAGTTAGGACAAGATGGCTCTATGTCATCTCGAACATTTCCTGCCCCAGACCTGAATCAGCCATGTTTCTCCAATGGGAAATGGTATTTAAAGACCATAATCTGAGCCCTAGAGATTCTTATTCCTACTGTGTTAATCATTTCTTCTAAGATTTGTCAGTATATAGACCTATACGAGTATACGGGCACACATAAATATGATGTCTTAAATTCATACTGGTATTTCCAATTAAAATTCGGTGTTACAAGGATTTTACTTAGCCTTTTAATAATAGACCTGTGTCCTCTTTCTTCCATGCCAAGCATCCTGGTGCTTAAGATGTCCTTTGAATATCAAGGTTGTAGAAAAACAGTTCTAACATATAAAAATCTAGGAAATCCTAGACTCATTAGCCCTTCTTGAAGAATCTAATATAGTGACGACTGTGGGAATTTAAGCAAAAGGATTGAGGATGAGCATTTTAAAGTATATTAATGTACATCTAAGACCAGAACAAAGGCAGGCATAACAGTGAAAGACTGATGTACAAACGATACATATTGTGATACCAACAGACAATTCACACAAAAAAATACAAGAATTGTTCTCTAACTCAGGATGGGAGCATTTCAAAGTCTACAGGAAGGAGCTTCCAAAAGCCAAAGGAGAACAATTTGAGCAACAAATAAATAATGATTGTATTGGATTATAGCCTATGTAATAAAATAACTATCTATCAGTCTGTAATGACATAAATAAATAAATAAGTGGATAAAAAGTGACAACTCCACTTTACATTATAAATCCAATTAATAAATGTAGAAGGAAAGAGAAACGCACCGTTTGGCAGTCATCACAGTAATAATCATTGCAGGCAAGATGCACTCATGGATCACTGGGAAATTTGAAGAGAAATAGGATATTTACACAGTCTCAAAGTAACTCTCCCAAAACATTTATCAATTGAAAAAGGAAAATAGTAAGTACAGTGGAGAATCCTAGCAGAGACCAGTTAACCAAGTGTCTAAGGTTGACACCACATGTAGTAGGACATATTGACGACATGTACCCCGGTTTATATGATGCATTGAGGACAAAACATTATTTCTGTGGGATTCTTGCCCCAAACTGCATAACTTCAATCTAACTATTAGAAAACACCAGACAAACCAAGATGAGAGATATTCTACAAAGTAACTGACGGTACTCATCAATATTGTCAAGGTCATGGAAGAAAAGGAAAGAATGAGGAACTGCCAGAGGCTGGAGGAGACTAAATGCATTGTGGTATCTGGAATGAGATCTTGAAACAAACAAACGAAAAATGGCATTAGAAGAAAAACTGATGACGTTAGAATAAGGTTTGCAGTTTAGTTGGTAGCATTGCACCAATGTTAGTTTCCTGGCATTGATCATTACACTCTAGTTCTGTAAGTTGTTAACGTAAGAAGAAGTTATACATGAATCATCTGTACTATTTTTGCAATTTTTCTGTAAGTCTAGAGTTATTTCCAAATGAAAAGTTGGAAAAAAGAAAATACGTAATGAAAAGGCATGCCACAGTGTGAGAGAAAATCATCGCAACACATATAAAGATCAAAAGGCTCATATCCAGAGTAAACTACAAACCAATTAGAAAAGACAGACAGCCCAATAGGAAAATCAGCAAGAGACTTGATACTTTACAAAAGAGGATGTCAAAGATTCCAACAAACATATGAAAGTTGCTCAGCATCATGAATCTTGAAAGCAATGCAAATTAATTCCACAGTGAACAGAATATTAACCCACAGGAATGGCTAATATTAAATTGATGACATGGTCAAGTATGGGTCAAGATGCAGAGCATCTGGTACTCTCATGTACGGCTAGCCAGAATGCAGATAGGTACAACCACTTCAAAACAATTTGGCATTGTTGACTAGAATTTAACATACATATATCTTTTGATCTAAAAATTTCACTTCTAGATATATATCCATTGGAAATGAGACCAGGTGTTCACCAAAAGATATGTCATAGCCAAAAACTGGAATCTATTCAAACGGCCACCGACAGTAGAATGGGTAAATAAACGGAATAATATACAGCCATGAAAATTAATGATACACAGAACAACATGAATGAATTTCACAAGCATAAAATTGAGCAAGGGAAGCCAGATCCACACAAAAGTGTATGATGATGCTATTCATATGAAAGTCAAAAGCAGGCAAAAGTAATCTATAATTTTAAAACTCACAATAGTGATTATGTTGGGAGAGGAGAGTGGAAGTAGTAATTGGAATGTGCAGAATAGGGATTTCTGAGGATTTGGTAACATTCTAATTCTTGATCTGGGTAGTGTCACGGATATGTTAACTTGGTGATCAGTTACCAAGCTGTTCTCTTAAGATTTTTTCACTTTGATGTATGTATGGTAGACTTCAATAACAAACATTTTTTAAACCATTTTTCTTTTATAGAAAAAATTGTTAGCTATTCAGGAATAGAGATAAGGTTGCACGTAGATATCTTCTCCCCCTTTTTGTGTGGGACAGGATTATAAGCATTCTTTCCAAAATCTACAGACTTCTGTTTCTGAGTTCTTCTTCTTTTTTTTTTTTTTGTGAGGAAGATCAGCCCTGAGCTAACATCCATGCTAATCCTCCTCTTTTTGTTGAGGAAGACCGGCTCTGAGCTAACATCTATTGCCAATCCTCCTCCTTTTTTTCCCCCAAAGCCCCAATAGATAGTTGTATGTCATAGTTGCACATCCTTCTAGTTGCTGTTCCAATTTCTTATTTATGAGAAGTTCTCTGTCTCTTTTATTCCTTTCTTTTTACTATTTTCTTCTGTATACCTCGAGTTGATACTAACACAGAGCACAGGCCTTCTTCCTTGGTTACTTTCCAAAACTCTCCCAGAAAGCCATGTAGGTCATAGATGTTCACTTATTTTGGGGGCAAATGGGGCAAGGCAAGAGGCTTAAATATAGTTTAAATATAAAGTTCTTAACCTTAACAGTCATTACCATAATCCTTGTCCTCTCCTCCCCCATACAATCTCCCGCTGGAAAATTTTCACTGTTTATCTCCTCTTGGATTCCCACCCCATCACGTTTCTTCTCTTTACCAAATTCATGTTTTTTCTTCTCTTCCCTAGCTAGCTTGTTGAAATCTCCCGTATACTTTAAAAAAAACACTTTATCTCATGCATATATTTTGATGGCCATGCTCTGAAGGCTAATTTCCCACATCAAAGATGTCTCATCAAATCAGCCAAACCAAAACAGTCCCCCGCTAGGATATGGGTTAGCTACCCTCCTCTAGTCAGAGTCTTGCTGCTGGCTCTTAGGCTGACAGCCTCTCTCCTCTGTCCTTGATCCTTGCACTATTTGTTCACATATTTTCCTAGCCATGTAGGTCCTGGTGCACTGCCCACAGTAATACTTCATCTTTTTTTTAATTGAGATATAATTGACATATAACATTATATTGGTTTCAGTTGTACAACTAATGATTTGATATTTGTATGTATTGGGAAATGATCACCACAATAAGCCTGGTTAACATCTATCACCTCACATAGTCACAAATTTTTTTTCTGGTAATGAGAACTTTGAAGATCTACTGTCTTAGTAACTTTCAAATATACATACAGTAATGTTAACTATGGTCACCATGTGGAGCATTATATCCCCAGGACTTATTTATTTTATATCCGGAATTTGTAGCTTTTGACTACCTTCATCCATTTTGTTCATCCTCCAACCCTCTAGCGCCTGCCTCTGGCAATCGCCAATCTCTTCTCTCTATCTATGAGTTCAGCTTTTCTTTTTAGATTCCACATATAAATGAGATCATAGGGTATTTGTCTTTCTCTGTCTGACTTATTTCACTCAGCATGATGCCCTCAAGGTTCATCCATGTCATTGCAAATGGCAGGATTTTCTTCTTTTTTATGGCTGAATAATATTTCATCACACACGCACACCCCACATTTTCTTTATCTATTCATCCCTTGATGGATATTTAGTTTGTTTCCATGTCTTGTCTATTGTAAATAATGCTGCAAGAAACATGAAGGTACAGATATATTTTTGAGATAGTGATGTCACGTTCTTTGAATAAATACCCAGAAGTGGAATTGCCAGACCATACGGTAGTTCTATTTTTAATTTTTTGAGGAACTCCATACTGTTTTCTGTAGTGGCTGCACCAGTTTGCAGTCTCACCAACAGTGCACAAGGGTTCCATTTTCTCCACATCCTTGCCAACACTTGCTATTCCTTGTCTTTTTGATAATAGCCATTCTAACAGGTGCAAGGTGCCGTCTCATTGTGGTTTTGATTTGCATGTCCCTGGTTATTAGTGATTTTTGCTCAGAGCACTTTTTCAGGTACCTGTTGGCCATCAGTATGTCTTCTTTGGAAAGTCTATTCAGATCTTCTGCCCATTTTTTTAAATTAAATTGATTGTTTTTTTGCTATTGAGTTGTTTGTGTTTTTTAAACGTTTTGGATACTAACCCCTTATCAGATATATGATTTACAAATATTTTATTCCATTTGGTTGGTTACCTTTTCACTTTGTTGATGGTTTCCTTTGCTGAGCAGAAGCTTTTTAGTTTGATGTAGTCCTACTTGTATATTTTTCTTTTGTTGCCTTTGCTTTTGTTGCCAAATCTAAAAAATCACTGCCAAGATCAATGTCAAGGAGCTTACTGCCTGTGTTTTCTTCTAGGAGTTTTAGGGTTTCAGGTCTTATGTTCAAATCTTTCATCTATTTTGAGTTGATTTTTGTGTATGGTGTAAGATAGTGGTCAAGTTTCATTCTTTTGCATGTGGCTGTCTAGTCTTCCCGACACCATTTTTTGAAGAGACTATCTTTTCCCCATTGTACATTTTTGGCTCCTTTTTTTGTAAATTAGTTAACCATATTGTTTTATCTTTTATTTTATTTTTTTTATTCTGGTAACATTGGCTTATAACATTATATAAATTTCAGGTGTACGTCATTATATTTCGATTTCTGTATAGATTACATCATGTTCACCACCCAAAGGCTAATTACAATCCATCACCACACACATGTGCCTAATTACTCCTTTCACCTTCCTCCCTCCCTCCACCCCCTCTGGTAACCGCCAATCCAGTCTCTGTCTCTATGTGATTGTTTGTTGTTGTTTTTGTCTTCTACTTATGAGTGAGATCATACAGTATTTGACCTTCTCCCTCTGACTTATTTCACTTTGCATAATACCCTCAAGGTCCATCCATGTTGTCACAAACGACTGGATTTCATCTTTTCTTATGGCTGAGTAGTATTCCATTCTGTATATATACCACATCTTCTTTATCCATTCCTCCCTTGATGGGCACTTAGGTTGCTTTCAAGTCTTGGCTATTGTGAATAAAGTTGCAATGAACACAGTGGTGCATGTATCTTTACACATTCATGTTTTCATGTTCTTTGGATAAATACCCAGCAGTGGAATAGCTGGATCATATGGTAGTTCTGTTCTTAATTTTTTTAAGAATCTCGATACTGTTTTCCATAGTGGCTGCACCAGTTTGCACTCCCACCAGCAGTGTATGCGAGTTCCCTTCTCTCCACATCCTCTCCAACACTTGCTGTTTCCTGTCTTGTTAATTACAGCCATTCTGACGGGCGTGAGGTGATATCTCATTGTAGTTTTGATTTGCATTTCCCTGATAGTTAATGATTTTTAATTCAAGAATAGAGATAGCACAGGGCCACGTAGCAGCTCAAAACAACAGCTCCCCAAATAAACTACTATCTGCATGCAAGGCCTTCTCTTAGAACCTCCTTTTTGAGAAATCTAGGCCAAAATATATCAGAGAAGAGATCAGAGCTGGAGAATAAAATTGATGGAAATTTTATTTCACTGCACCCAAAAGGGATTGGAAGTAAGAAGTTTCGTAGGCTTGGTTATGGTTGTTATGAGAACCCCTAGATACGAAGCTAGAAAAGTTTAGCTGCCTGAAAGAGATGGGGTCATTATCACCCTCCAGATTACTGAGTATACAGTTCTAGTTCTACATCAACTCAGTCCACTCCTCAGAGAACCCTCAAGAAATTGTTTTTGTACTTGCCATACATAAGAAACTATATTTATAGCCAAACTAAATTTTATGCTCACCTGATCAACAGTAAGATATGGTTCCTCCTGTGTAAGCATAATATCAATAAATCAATTTTAGTGTTTTAACATTAAAACCTTATCTTTTTCTTTGTTGGGTCTGAGAGTGATGGCACATCGTTTATAATGTACTCTGAACCAAGAATGCCCTCTTATAAAAGCCCTCAGTTTGTTTTTCCTCTGTAGAACAATATCTCTATAAACTGCAGAGAATCCATTGTTAAAACGTGGAAACTGTCTTTGAAGATTTTAACTATAGTAAGTAATAAGGTAGTTTTGGTTCAAATGCAAGAGAAACCTCTCTACCCTCCTTTTATTTCTCTCTGTCTCATTAAACAAGGGTCTAAGTATTAATTTCAGAAATCATCAACCTTCAACGATGAACGAGATGAGTGTTTAGGTACCAATAATTCCCAAATCTTTATTTAATATGTCAGCATTTGATAAGAAGAAATAATGATGAAGCTGTTCATAATTCTGCTTTACTGTTACCCAAAATTGTTTTAAACCAGGGTAGTATATCTGGATTTAATTTAAATTGGTCTAAGAGAAAGATAGTGCCTTAAGAATAATTAGAAAATCCAATCGAAAAATCTGGATTCTATAATCTCATGCCTCACCTGAGCGTGCCTTCAAAGAAAAACTAACAAGTGGCCTCTCAGGCTCCCTTTCCTTCCCCCAGGCCCACCTAGAAAAGATGTGAGGAAATTACTTCACTTAAAAATTCAATCCTGGGCCGGCCCGGCAGTGCAGTGGTTGAGTTCGCGTGCTCCGCTTCAGTGGCCTGGGGTTGGCGGGTTCGGATCCCAGGCGTGGACTTACTCACGGTTCATCAAGCCGTGCTGCGGCAGTGTGTGTGCCACGTATAAAGTGGAGGAAGATGGGCAGGATGTTAGCTCAATGACAATCTTCCTCAGCAAAAAGAGGAAGATTGGCAACAGATGTTAGCTCAGGACTAATGTTCCTCACCAAAAAAAAAACACAAAAAAAAACCCCCAAAATTCCATCTAGACTAAAAATGATGGAGTCTGTTGTTATTTTTATTCAGTCACAAAAATGTTAATCAAATTTTCTACCTGGACATGCAATTGATGATTAAAAATGGTATATCAATTAGAATTAGTCTGAAACATTTTTAGATGAAAGGGAAAGAAGTTTAAAAGTATAATAGGATGAGAAACATAGTAAATTGCATTATTTATATGAGAAAAATAGTTCCTCTCACATATCATTGCTGCAAAAATTAAATGTGAAATTTGAATCCTAAATCAACTGAGTAAGCTACCACACACAGGCCAACTATATTTTCTAGATGAAAAATCAAGATAATGATTTTTTTTTTTTTTTTGGTGAGGAAGATTGGCCCTGAGTTAACATCTGTTACCAATCTTCCTCTTTTTGCTGGAGGAAGATTTGCCCTGAGCTAACATCTGTGCCAATCTTTCTCTATTTTGTATATGGGTCGCCGCCACAGCACCACCAACGAGTGGTGTAGGTCTACACCTGGGAACCAAACCCGGGCCACCAAAGTGGAGCACACCGAACTTAACCAGTAGACGATGGGGCCAGGCCCTCCAGATAATGATTTTTATATCTGTTCCATGTGTGAGAGGCAGTCCAAAAGATATTGGTATTGCTAGAACATATCAATAGTTTACAGAGATTAGAAAGAGTCATTTATATCAAAACTATCTAAGAAATCTACACCATGTGGTCACTGCACTTAAAAAGAAAATTTAGGGGCCGGCCTCGTGGCACAACTGGTTAAGTGTGCATGCTCTGCTGCTGGGGCCTGAGGTTCGCCGGTTCGGATCCTGGATGTGCACCGACACACTGCTTGTCGAGCCATGCTGTGGCTGTGTTCCATATAAAGTAGAGGAAGATGGGCACGGATGTTAGCTCAGGGCCAATCTTCCTCAGCAAAAAGAGGAGGATAGGCATCAGATGTTAGCTCAGGGCTGATCGTCCTCACACACACACACAAAAATTTAGACACCATTAATAACTTTTTAAAACATATTAAAAACACAGACGTTAAAATAATGAGTATCTAAGACTAAATATTTGCTCATATTTTGCCATATTTAATATATTTGTGAGCATTGTTGCCATGCATATGCTGTACTTTTACTACATATGTATTGTCATAAACAATATGTGTTATTTTTCATTTTTAAAATGTTGTGCAAATGACATCATACTGTATGGACTCTTTCTCAACTTCCTTTGTTTTACTCAGCATTATGTTCTTGAGATTTTTCCATGTTAAAATCTAGTTCTAACGATTGCGAGGTTTCCAGCGCACCTTGTTTTTAGTTTAGTTTCGCTTGTTTGGTTTTGTTCTAACAAGCAGTGCCGCCGTGGGCATTCCCATGCGCGTCTGTGTGCACACAAGCTAGAACAGCTGGGTACAGGTCTTTAATTTTGTTAGATGTAGAGCGGCAGGGCAGTGTACAGCAGGGCTGTCATTTGTGTGAGTTCCCGTCTTGCCTCTGTCTTTACTCTGTGTGCCCCTGCCCTCTTTGACTGTTTCCTGATCTCTAAAGGATGATAGTAGTAGTGACCGCCTATGACGCTTGTTGTACTCCAGTATCCATTATCCCCTTTGTCTGTAGAAGAGTTTCAGGTGCATACACGGCCACCCAGATAAAGGCTACATTTCTCAGCATTCTTCCAGCTACATGTGGCCATGTGACTACATTAATGAAGTGTGAGTGGAAGTGATGTCCTCCACTGCATGGGTCTGTCTGCCTTTCCCTTCTTCCTGCTGTCTAGGAAACGGTGGGCGGCAGAACAGCCTTATTCCTAGAGATGGAATCTCCAAGTTGAACCTGGTGGAAGCTGCCCTGTTAGCCTTTTACTGCTGGGCTGTTGTGGGCAAGATAAATAGACTTCCTTCTTATTTGACTACTGGGTTTTTATTAGTCTTCTTTTTACAGCAGTCCATTTCGTACCCTAAGAATACATACTTTATAGCATTGTTGTATTAAATAACAACTCTTAGAACAGTACTCAATGAGTATCAATTATTTTGTTATCATGACAACACATTGCCACTGTGCTCTCTAAAGTGTTTCACTGATTTATAAACTTACCAGCAATGCTTAAATCTTCACACTTCATGCAATTTTTTATACTTTTGCAATTTGATGGATGTAAATTTCTTTTTATTAATTCATATTTTCTTATTAAGTTTTTTTAAAATGAGAAACAACGTTTAGAAAAGTGGACAAATAATCAGTGTACAGCCGGATGAATATTTATAAAGTGACCATACATGTATTATCAGAACCTAGAACATCAGAGTTCCTCGTGCCTCCTCCCAGTTCATTACCACCATCCTCCCCATAGGTAACTACTACCCTGATTTTTAACCCCCTAAATGTTATGGTCCAAATTGTGCCTCTCGCCCTTATGAAATTCATATGTTGGAAGTCCTAACCCCTAATACCTCAAATATGACTGTATTTGGAGATAAGGTCTCTAAAGAGGCGATTAAGTTAAAATGAGGTCATCAGGGTGGTCCCTAATCCTACATGCCCAGTGTTCTTATAAGAAGAGGAGATTAGGACACAGACAGGTGTAGAGGGAAGGCACTGTGAAAACACAAGAAGATGACGACCATCTACAACCAAGGAGAGAGGCCTCAGAAGGAACCAACCCTGCCGATATTGGACTTCAGCCTCCAGAACTGTGAGGAGATAAATATCTTGTTGTTTAAATCCCCCAGTCTGTGGTACTTTGTTATGGCAGCCATAAAAAACTAATATAGTAGATTAGTTTTGCCCATAATGGTTTAATATTAGAATCAATATCAGGTTCAGAACCTTTTGTGTTAGATCCTTTCCCTCAACATGAGTTTTATTGAGATTTACTGTCTTGTTGGACAGGGTGGTAGTTTTGCCACCTTGTTGCTCTGTGGCATTCCCTTCTATGTGTATATGGCAATTTATTTATCCATTTAATGTTGATAAGCATTGGAGTCATTTCCAGTGTTCGGCTATTATGAATAGTGTTGCTCTGAAGATTTTTGCATATATTTTAGTGAACATATGTATTAATTTCTCTTGGGCATCGCCCTGGGAATGGAATTGCTGCATTATGGTATATACACATGTTCAATTCTAGTAGATTAAGCCAAAAACTTTTCTAAAGTAGTTGCACCAATTTACACTCCCAACAGCAGTACACTCCCAGTCGCTCCACATTCTTTTCAGCGCTAGGTATTTTCTGTATTTTTCATTTGGCCATTCTGATGTGTAATAATGGAATTTCACTGTGATTTTAGTTTGTATTTCCCTAATTACTAATGAGATTGAGCACTTGCTTTATGGACTAGCATATGGCCAATTTTCATCAATGTTCCAAGTATACTTGAAAAGAATGTGTCTATAAAAGTTTGTGCAGTGTCCTATATTATTTCAATTGAGTTAAACTGGTTACTCATGTTGCTGAAGCCTTCATGTCCCTATCAATTTTTGTAATAAAATGTCCCAATGATTGTGGATTTGTCAACTTCTTCTCTAGATTCTGTCAAATATTGATTTATATATTTTGAGGCTTTATGAATTGTTACATATGCCTAGTAGATTGGACATTTTATTGTTTTGAAATGTACCTTTTTATTGTTAATAGTGATTATTGCAGTAAAGCCTACTTTTTCTGATATTAGTACAAATATATCAACTTTCTTTTGGTTAATATTTGCATATGTATCTTTTCCCATTCTTTTTTTCTTTTTAAAATTTGCTTTCAATATTTCTACAACCTTACATATAAGACGTATCTCTTGCATGTCATAAACAGCTAACTTTCAAAAAAATCCAATTTGACAAACTATGTCTTTTAATCACAGTAATTAGACTATTTGTATTTAATTAAATAGCTAATGTATTTGGGTTTAAATCTACCATCTTACTATTTATTTTATATTTGTTCTTCTTTTGTTCTCTCTTTTCTTCTTTAGATTAGTGAAGTATTTTTTATTATTTTGTACTTACCCTCTATTACTTTCTTATTCATTGTTTTACCATTCTTTTACTGATTACTCTAAGGATTAAAACATGAATACTTGATTTATTACATTTTAATATAAACTATTACTTTTACCACTTCCCCAACAATGCAGATAGTCTTTTTCCATCTTCTGTTATTATGTATTTTACTTCTTCAAATATTTTAAACCACACAATGTACGAGACAATATATTAGGCGTTCATTTAGATGTATTCATATTTTTATCCTTTTTGGTGTTATTTATTCCTTTCTGGATTTCTATGCATGCTAACTTTTTTCTACCTAAAGAACTTAATAACTTTTTTAGTATGTTCTTTAGTGTGAGTCTGCAGGTGACCAACTCTCAGATTTCATATATCTGAAATTACGTTTGTTTTATCTTAAATTTTGATGGGTATTTTTGCTGTGTGTAGACTTTTAGATGGCAGTTATTTTCTTTTCACATTAAAAGAAAAAGTCAGGCCAGTTTCTTCTAGTTTCTAATATTTGTGTTGAGTAGTTAGCTACTAGTCTTTTTCTTGCTTTTTCAAAGGCAACATATTTTCTCTCTGGATGCATTTGATATTGTCTTTGTATCTGTATCTGTATCTCTGAATCATTGGTGTGTCGGTAGTTCTACTGTGATGTGTATCTGTGTGAACTTTCTTTGTATTTATCTCTTTGGTGGTTCATAAAACTTCTTGTGTATGTGGCTTGATATTTTATACAAATTTATGAAAATTCTCAATCATATTTCTTCAAATGTTGTTTTCCTGTTCCACTTTACCTCTTCTCTCCTTTTACATATAGTAGACCTCTATACATGCTAGACATTTCCATCATGTCCGACATGTTTGTTACAATATATTTTGTACTTTCTTTTTTTCTCACTGTGCTTCATTCAAACTATTTCCTACCAACCTATCTTCCAGTTTAACGATTCTCTCTTTAGCAGTGTCCAATCTTCTTTTAAACCAATCCATTGAGTTCTTAATTTGGTTTATTATATTTTTCCAAACTAGAATTTTTATCTGTTTTCCCTCTTGATTGTAGTTCTCTGCTGAAAGTCTCTATCTTGTCTTATATTTTTCTTGAACATATTAACCACAATTATTTTAAAATCTGTGTCTGATAACTCTAACATTTGGATCTCCTATGGATCTGTTTCTACTTTCCCCAATTTTTTTTCTCTTTAAGTAATTTGATTATTTTTCTGGTATGACTGGTCATTTTTAATGGATGTCAGTCACTGTATATGAAAAAGTTAAAGATAATTTGAAGCTCATGATAATGCTAATTTCCTGCAGAGAGGACTAACTTTTGCTTCTGGTAGACAGACAATTAGAATAGAAGTAGATCATCTTAATCTACCTAGAGTTGAATTAATTCCAGGTATTTTTCAGTAATAGTGAGTGGTAGTCTATTTCCAGTTTCCTTGGTCCAACAGTATAGCCTTTCAGGGGCCTCAAATGAATGTCTGGGGCCTTTTACCAGGATCTTCTCCTATGATGAGCCTTAAACTCCAGTTTTGTCTCCCCAGCCCTTACAACTGTGGGAAATCCTGAAGAGTTTCTTGATCTCTTAGTTACCTGTTTTTGTTTGGCTTTTAGCCTCTTGGCAAATATTTCAACAGGGCAGGAAACAGTGAATGTGGAGCATAACTCTCTGTTCTTCCTTTCTCTTTGGAATCTTGGCTCTTCAAGTCCTAACTATTTTGATTGCTCTCTGAGGTCTTAAAAACAGATTTTTTTTAAACTTCCAGCTTTTTTTGTTGTTGTTGTATATTAAAAGATTTACTGTCATGCAAGCTAGTCAGCCATAGCTGGAAGCACACACTCTCTGATTGTTATTTTAATTTGCATATCCGTTTATTGTAGTGGGGTTGAGGATATTTTTATATAGTTACTGGCCATGTGTTTTCTTCTCTGTGAATCCTTTGCCCACTTTTTATTGGGTTGTCTTTTCGTTTATAACACATGAAGAACTCCAGACACTATTTGGGGAAAGGAGGTTTTAATATGTCTGCAAATATCTTCTTCTAGTCTGTGACTTGTCTTAATTTTTTTTATGTTATCTTTGTCACACAGAATTTTTAAATTTTAATAGATAAATTTCAACATTTTTTCCTTTATTGTTTGTGGATTTTATGCCTGGTTTAATAAATTCTTCTGTATCCTGATGTCATAAAGATATCCTCCTAGGTTTTCTCCCAGAAGTTTTGCAGTTTTAACTTTCATATTGAGGTCTTTAATTTACCAGGATCTTACTTTTCCTGTGTTGTATTGTGTAGGGATAGCCAAATGTTCTAGCACATGTATCAAATGCCAATCATTTCCCAACTGTTTGGTAATGCCACTGTTTTCTTTTTTTTTGTAAAATTAATTTTAGTATTTTTATTAATTATTATTAACTTCTCACTTATGTTCAAATAACTTCTTAAGGACAATGATTACATCTTATGGTTCTTTGTCTCAAACTCCTCAACTTTAATGAAAATTAAATACAAGGAAATATTTTTTAATAGATATATTGATCTAGATTGATTGATGCTATGTATTGATAAACAACATAGCACTTTCTACCTATCACAAAATTTACACTCATGATTTCTGTCAGCTCTTGCAAAAAATTTCGAACATGTGCAACAAAATATTCACATTTGGTGATTCTAAATGAAGCTCTAGAAAAATATTAGTAATAGCTAACATTTATTGATTGCTGATTATGTACTTGGCAATGTTCTGAGAACTTGTTAACTTCATACGAGTTAACTTTATATGTGTTAACTCATTTATAAGAAAACTATGAGTCAGGTTACTACTATTGTCAACAGTTTTCAGATGAGAAAATTGAGGAACATCTTAGTGAATTTTTACTTACTTTTATAAATATAGGCAATGCAGAACCACTTTATTTTAACTTATAAAGTAAATGAAGTATTGCTACCACATAACTTTCAGGTGAACATTGAATTACAAATATATTTCTAAATAAACCTATAATATTTTCTGTGATGTATGTCCACATTTGTATTTCAATCTATGAATACTGCTATCATAATTATCAATAATAATTTAGTGGAAGCTTACCAAGTTTGTGGCATTTCACAAGGTGTTAAAATTAACCATAATTTGCTTGAGTCTACATCAAACATTTGGTATGTCTGACTTTCACTATTCTTTCCTTGATAACAGCTGCATTTCAAGGGATAATGCACTTTATGTGCTGCTCTGGTGGTTAAAAACACTTTTCATATAAATGAAGTAAAAAGCATTTAATGAACTAAGCTCTATGCATGTGAAAGCCAACAGCAATATTAGAAATGGTGTTTATTTTATAGCCCAGAAACTACATTTTAAATGCTAGTATATGTTTATATGACAGTTCTATTAAATATAAAAGAGTCCCATTACCAGGGAAGTCCTTTACATAGGCTTTTTATATGGTCTAAATGGCATACCCAGCCCTGCAACTCCTCATGTGAGACATTTTTAGAACCTTATTTATGTTAAAGCCATAACAAACTAGCAACTAGAAAACTATAATGGGCACAAACGGCTAATAAAAACGAGACTGTTGAAAATACTTCTTAATAGCAACTTAGGAAGAATCCTGATAAAACAAAGTCAAGGCTCTGTGTCTCTGGAAGCCCGCCACTCCAGTAATCGCAGACCACAGCACTCCCCCTTTTCCATCTTCTTTGCTTTCTTGGCTGGAAACTAAACAGCCAATGCCCTTTAAGATTGGTATTTGCTCTGTTTTTCATTCTAGTGCCTACTGAGCCAGAGGTACTCTGGAAAAAATCCTAGGATCATTCTTCTCCCCTGCGCTGATGACTTGCCGGGTGGGTCCTCCGGAGAAGTAGGGCAGATGTTCTGAAACTGGTTGAAGGGGGAAGAATGCCAGCGTGCGTGTGTATACGAGTCTGCATATGTGTGCAAACGTGGGCATGTGTGTGATATATGTAAGGCCCGGACACTTGAAATCTGGATGACTTCTCAGCTGAACTGCTGTGTTTAGACAAGCTGGCTAAAACGAACAGGTCAAATCCTTTATTTATAGAGTA
Organism: Ceratotherium simum simum; assembly: GCF_057802395.1. Classification (NCBI taxonomy): domain Eukaryota; kingdom Metazoa; phylum Chordata; class Mammalia; order Perissodactyla; family Rhinocerotidae; genus Ceratotherium; species Ceratotherium simum. The sequence goes on along the minus strand of NC_141918.1, from coordinate 53,042,363 downwards.
AAAACTATTTGATCTGGGGTAGATATCAGCTCTACAGTCAAACATGTGGGCCAAAGTCATTTTTATTACAACATCTTGCAGAATTCTGAAATAGTTCATGTGGCCATCCATGCGAGCAAAGGAAAAATTCCCACAGAAGAGTGGGTGGGTCAAGTGTGAAATGCTGCTTGAATTACCAAAAAACTAGCATGTGTTTATATAAGCGAAGGTGTAAAGCAGTGGAGGAAGAATGACTTTCATTTCTGAACCAGTAAGAATCTCCTAACGCATTTTGCTCACCTGGTCCCTGGTGGCACACTGCTAGGGCAGCGGCTAAGGCAAGCCCCAAAACAAGGCTCTCTCTTTCTCTACTTGAGGATGCTGGAACCCTGTGGAATATAGTTTGAAAACTACTCACCTACTGTAGTTCTTTAGGCTGTGACAAATTGTTCAAAACCCATCAATTTTAGAGTTGGATGGGACTTTTGAGGTCACTAACGTTTGCCTCTCATCCAGTGTGAAAAATTCACTCCTGAACACCCCTGACAAAGGCCCTCCAGTCTATTTTTGAGCTCTTAGTGTTGGGAAGCTCATGACCTGAAAATTTGTCCTGCTTTACTTGTAAGGAAATTCTTCACAAGACAGTTCCCAACCCATGCACACTTAATTTATGTAAGCATGTCACATAAATGAAAATGGCCACCCAAGAACAGCTGGCTCATCTTAGAAGCTTCCCATTGCCATTCTTGGAATTTCCCTTTGTGACAGGGTAAAATTATTAATGTATAATTATATACGTATAAATGTATTTTCAGCCTGTGTCATCCTGCTTGGCTCCTGAGCCTTGTAGTGCTGAGTGAAGGAGAGAACTAGAAGAAGCCAGGAGGGTGTAGATTAGTTTACATTGGAAAGTCAAGGGAAAGTCTCCCTTTGTGGAGAACTGGGAAGAATCTAGAAAACAGGATACAATGGCGAGAGTGTGAGCTAGCATACGCAGAGTTTTGGGGAGAGTTTTGTGAGATGAGAAATTTCTAGCAGATAGCTAATGTATCATTGCTCACACAAACATATATAAACAAGTTTTAAAATGAGATCGTATTTACTTATTCATCTGTAATTTGCCTTTTTCTACTTAATACATTATGGAGAGCTCTCTAGGTTTTCCTTCTAACTCATTTTTTAATAGTGCAAATATTTCATCTTATTGATTTTCTATAATTTATTCAATTAGAAATTGATGAATATTCAAATTATTTCCAATACTTTTCCCCTATAAACAATGCTTCTACAAACATTCTTGTACAAAAATCCTTTTTTTTTTCCTATAGGAAAATTCCCAAATGTGGGATTATTGGGTCAAAGGTAATATTCAGTTTGTACTTTAATAATATTTGCAAACTCTTCTCTTGAATTACTTACTAAACCAATGCACAAGAGTACTAACTTCTTCCTGTTTATAGTTGCACTGGGTATTACCAATCTTTTTAATTTTTGTCATTCTAACACGTTAAGTTGCATTCCCCTCACTAGTAGTAAATTTGAGGGTTTTTTCTTTCTTTCTTTCTTTTTTTTTTTTTTGGTCATTTGCACTTCTTTGAAGGTGTCTTATCTATTTATACTCTTTGCCTGTTTTTCCTATTAGCTAATTTTATTTTTTAATTCAATTTGCAGATGCTTTTTCTTATTTCTTTTATATTTGTTATAGTTTCTTTCTTTCCTTCCTTCCCCCCTCCTTCCCTCCCTCCATATCTACCTCTTTCTTTTTTTCTTTCTTCCCTTCTTTCCTTCCTCCTTCCTGCCCTCCCTCCCTCTCTCTCTTTCTTTGTTTTCCATCTATTGTTTTTATTTGAGCTTGTTCATGGTGTCTTTTATAATACATCTCAAAGTTTTATGTGGCAAAGCAAATATGCTTGCTATTCTCACGTCTTCCAAGTCTCCATCTTGTTTAACAAAGTCTTCTCCACTTTGTTACTATGTGTGAATTCACGAGTCTGATGTTCAGAGTTGTATGGTCTCCCATAAACCGGTGTGATGTAGCCACATAGGGATATACAGCAGAAGACTTGCTGAGTCCCTTTTGGATTATTATTACTCCAACACAACACAAGCAGAAAGTTCCTTCTGAGAAGTATACAAAAGATAAATAATATTTTTAAAATATAAAGAATTATTTAATGTTACAGCCTAGAATATTTCCAGCAATCCACTAATTGTTCTAGCCTCTGGTGTCTTTCTCTATCTGCACAGTAACACAGTTTGGGCTAATCTCTGGTGTTCTGGTTTCTTTCTAAACTTTCATGACTTTTTAAATTGTACTACTAGTGCTTTAAAGATAACATCTCCAAGTTATTCCAGGGCTCTGAATTTAGTATGTTTGGGCTTGGAATATGAATAAAGTTAAAGAAATTAAAATGTTCTCTTATTTTCTTGTTCTCCATCTCAAGCTTTCACTCCCTCTTAACCAAGGTGGTTCTTCCTGTTTGGAGAGTGTTCTCCTTGATAGAGTTCTTCTAACAATACTGTTTGTGGATACAGAATATTAAGACATTGATATATGGATAACATCAATTTGTATGCTTCTAGTTCTTTCTAAATTTGATTTCTGATTAAAGGCGCTAGCATCATGATTTAGGGGGGAAATGTTAGTTTTTGACTTTGTAGGTTGTAAGATCTCTGAGTCTACTAGAATAGTTAAAACAACTTCGAGAACAAAAAAATAAGATTAGAGGACTAAACTAAACGATTTTAAGACATATAAAGCTATAGAAATGAAGACAACGTGATGTTGGTACTGAGATAGAGAAATGGAACAAGGGAACAAAATTGTTTAGAAAATTACCTACACGTAACGGACAGCTGACTTTCAACAAAGGTGCAAAGGTAATTCAATGGTGAGAGAATAGTTTTTTTCAATAAAACGTACTTAAACAGGATGTCCATATGTAAAAAAATGAATAAATAAATAAAACTTTGATCCATACTTCACACTATATGCAAAAATTAACTGAAAATAGGTTATAAAACTAAATGCAACACCTAAAACTATACAATTTCTAGAAGAAAACATAGGAGAAAACCTTTATGATCTTGAGTTCAGCAATGATTTCTTAGATGCAAAACCAAAGCACCCCATAAAAGAACAAATTAATAAATTGGATTTCATAAACATTATTGCTCTTTGAAAACCACTGTTAAAGAATGAAAAGACAAACCAGACAAATACACTCCCAGACAAAAAGACTGGGAGAAAATCTTTGCCAAGTATTACATCTGATAAAAGACTACTATCTAGAACATATAAAGAACTGTCATAACTCAATAACATGAAAACAAAGAATCCATTTTTAAAAAATGGCAAAAATTTTGAACAGACATTTCACCTAAGAAGATATATGAATAGCAAATAAGCACAAGAAAAAATAGTCAATATTATTAGGGAAATGCAAATTAAAACTACGTTGCAGTAGGGCAGAGTTCTTTGTAGAGAGTCACTTGGGCTTCCTGCTTCAACAGTATTTCCATGGAACCCTACTCTCCCCCCATCTCAAACCCCACCGCAGCTGGCCAGCTGCCCAGAGCCAGCCCTCCGACACCTCCTCACAGATGATTCCCAGGCCTCCGCGGCCTGCCATGACGACTAGCCTCCCATCTCAGGTGCACTGACATTACCACCAGGACTCAGAGGTCGCCATCAACCTCCAGATCAACCTGGAGCTCTACCTCTCCTACATCTACCTGTCTACGTCTTACCAATTTGACCTTGATGTGGCTTTGAAGAACTTTGCCAAATATTTTCTTCACCAATGTCACGAGGAGAGGGAGCATGCTGGAAACTGAAGAAGCTGCAGAACCAAGAAGGTGGCCAAACATTCCTTCAGGATGTCAAGAAACCAGACCACGACCACCGGGAGAGTGGGCTGAATGCAATGGACTGTACGTTACACTTGAAAAAACATTGTAAGTCAGTCACTATTGGAACTGCACAAACTGGCCACTGACAAAAACAGACTCCCTTGTGTGAGTCTGCTTGACTTGTGTGACTTCACTAAGACTCATGAGTGGGTGAAACCCACTAAGGTATTGGGTGACCAGTGTAACCAACTTGCATAAGACAGAGGCCCCAGAACTTGGCATTGCAGAGCCTATCTTTGACAAGCACACCCTGGAAGACAGTGGTGCTGATAGCTAAGCCTTAGGTTGGCTTCCCCATAGCCGTGGGGGTGACTTCTTCAGTCACCAAGGCAGAGCATGTGTCTGGGTTTACCTTTACCTTTCCTGTAAGTTGTACCAAAATATCCACTTAAGTTCTTTCATTTGTATCATTCTGTCAAATAAAGTAATTTGGTCCCTCCTCCCCCCCCAAAAAAATCCTACAATGAGATAACACTGCACTGTAACTCTATTAAAATAGCTAAAATTTAAAAAGCTGACCATACCAAGTGTTGACGAGGAAGTGGAACTTTTTTACACTACTGGTGGCGAAGTAAAATGGTACAGCCACCTTGGAAAACAAATAGGCAGTTTCTTAAAAACGTTAAACACATGTCTCTCACTTGACCTAGCCCTTCTGCCAGATACCTACCTAAGAGAAATGAAAGCACACTTCTATATAAAGACTTGCACACAAATGCTCATAGGACCTTTATTTATCACAGTCAAAAAGTGAAAATAATTCCAATTTCCATCAGTAGGTGAATGTGTAAACTAATTATGGTACATCCATCCAATGTAATGTTGCCCAGTAATAAAAATGGATTAAATATTGATACATGCTATGACATGAATGAATCTCAAAATAATTATGCTGTGTGAAAGAAGTCAGAAAAAAACAGAGTACATCCTGTGTGATTCTATTTTTATAAAGTTCCAAAAAATGTAAACTAATGTATTTTGACAGAAAGCAGATCAGAGGTTGCCTGGAGAAAGGTGGTGGGCAGGTCTGGGAGGGAGGGATTATCAAGCGGTGAGGAGAAACTTTTCAGAGTGATGAATACGTTCATTATCTTGCAGGGGTGGTTCAAATTCTATACTTGAAATATGTGCAGTGGATGTAGGTCAACGGTACCTCCATAAAGCTGTTTAAAAAAAATCTCTGAACGGTAAAACTTAGCACAGGTTTATCTTTAAATATATCTTTTAAGTGAGGTTCTAGGGTGTTATTCTTAGACCTGGCACAGAGGTGAGCACTGTAAGCAGCAGCAACCGCCACCCCTGTTGGCTGATTCTGCGGTCATCCCTTTGGGCCTCTTGCTGCCCTCTAGCTTCCAGGTCCAAGGTCACATGGGGCTGCTGCTTCTGTTGGCTTGCTCTTGCAGCGCTCTTCCGTTCCTCCCTAAGACGTTTTTCTCAGGGCTTAGATTCTCAGTGAGGTCCTCTAAGGAAAGATATACGTAAAGCTGGTAGACATCCTTCTTCATTTCCTCCTTAAAACACACCCCAGTTCTTAAAGTAAATAATATTGACTTTGTTTTGGATTTTTGTGGGGAGGCATCAAATAAAAGTATTAACTTTAGCTTTCCTTTTGACCTTTTAGAAGTGAGAGAATTAGCAGAATAAGTTAGCATCCTTTCTAAGGAAAATTGATGCAAGTAGGTAGATTTTATTAATCTGGCCAAGAAAATTAGAAATTGAGAGGGCTGGCCCGTGGATCCCAGCTGGTTCTTGACTAAATTTCAGCTCACAGTCAAGCAGCTCCGAGTCAGAAGCCTCTTCGCTTCTTCTGCGGAAAGCGGGCACTAGCTTCATGAGTTTTAAGGACCCGAAATTCACAGACCGCAAGATGAAGGTGCGTCTCTGAAAAGCTGCCCTGCTCCTGTTTCTGTGGTGGTGGCCCCGTGTCTCTTCCTTCATGGAGCCCCGTTCTTTATCTCTTCCTGCCTGACTGTGTGTGGTCTCTTTGTGTGTCTATTTCTCCCCTCTCTTCTTTGACTCTCTTAACTATATCATGAAGGTAAAACTTGTTCTTATTATTTTATTTATTGAATGAGATGTTTGAATTGCCTTCCTCAAAAGCAGAAGTGTGGCACATTTTATTCCTTTCAGAAACCACTCCAACTACAATGCAACAAATAAAATCTAGCTGCTTTATGCTTTTTACTTATATGACCTTCAATATGCTTTTTTCTGGGCTAGTGGCACTGCTCTCCCCTCCCTTTCCCTGCCAGCTATAATGCTGTTTTAAAGTGACAATTTAGTGAATTATTGTAGTTCGTAGACTTGTTTGTAGGTGTGTCAAAAAGTGCATTACCACAGGGTTGACAGTGTATGTAAGTATTTGCTATGTTTCTCTTTAAGATTATTTTGCCTATTTTAATTGCTAATAAAAATATGATCATTAAAATAAAACTAAATGTATATATATTTTTACATTTGCTTATTTAACAAAATTGTTGTAGTCTTCCAAAAATAACTTGGCTTTGGCCACTTTTCTCATCTTAGGACGAGGGGGCAGTTGTGACTGCACCATTTGCTCTGAGAGAACATCAAAGACACTGGTGTTAGATACTCTGAGTCACACAATGTAAGACCCCTGAACTTCTAGAAAGTTTACTTCATAAACTATGCTAATCATCTGTGAGTCTGGTGTTCTACCAAATAAAACATGAAGCCATGAATAATGGGCTTTATCAACAATTAAAGTGCAATAAGAAATAATAATAGAACAAGGCAAATGAGAGAAAGATGACAAAGGAGTTTTGGAAACTTGAAGCAAAAATATTCTAAATTGATTTAGCCAATTCTGTAAGGAGATTAGAGAAAAAAACTGCTTAAAACCCTGTGCTTCTGATTCTATAATACATTTTATTATTTTAACCACAGAAAACAAACAGTACGAGCCAGGGGACGTTCTTTTGAAATACAAGTTGGAGAGAACTTTTTGCAGTTCCTTTATTGTATCATCATCTCTTTCCAACTCTGCTCTTACTCTCTGACTTCCTGATAAAGAGCAGTTATAAAATTTCCAGAATTACACCCACCTGCAGCAGCAAGATTTAAAGATGGGAGTATTTCCAGAAGGAGAGTTCAGCCACATTCCCACTGACCCCTGGGGATATAAAACAGCCTCTTAGTGACAAAGAGAGGCAAGGCTCTTTAACAATAGACAGCCATTTAGAAGGAGCTCTCCCTGCAATCCCTCTCTAACCCGTGGGCTTTCCTGCCCAAGTGAGAAAACAATGATACTCGAGCAATTCTTACTCCTCCCTGGACAGACCAAAAGGCTGATGGAATGTTACGTCAAACTTGGAACAAGAAGCGTCCGCCAGTGGGACGAGGAGAAATCAGAAGAGCAGCTGAGGTTAGGACAGACGGCAGCCTTGGTTGTTTCCGTCTGCAGCAGACACCCTCTCGGAAAAGAACAGCCAGCAGGCCCGGCACACCTCACCTGCTGTAGCTGCAGGACCTCCAGGTGAGACTAATTCCTCACGCCTGCCTGGGAAGAGGACCTGGAGCCTGGAAGCTTCCCTGGGATTCTTAAAAGGCAACCCCTGACAGCATCTCCTCTTTTGCTCCCTAAAGTCAGCCCTAGGCTGAGGAGGCGAGGCCAGAGGCATCCAGGCCTGGGACTCTGCGGTCGAGACTCAGCCCCAGAGCTCTTTACTGTGTAGTCCCGTTTGCCTTTACAAAGTTGAGGGAGCAGCGTCCACCCTGCTGCTACCACCTGTGCTGCCCCACACCTCAGTGCGGGCTCTGGTCAACGGCAAGCAGGGGAGGTCCTTGCCAACCCCATCCGCTGGGAATGGTCTGAGCCCAGAGACATTAGCCTGGTCAAATGACCACCAGTCTAGGAAGGGGCAGGTTCAGATTACCCGGGAGGAGGAGCTGTACTGATTTATATCAGGTGGGTCAAGCTGAGGATGGAGATGGCTGGGGCTGGGCTGAGGCAATCACGGCACCATAGGGTGACAAGAATTCATCAGAACCTATTCAGGCTTAAAGGATCATCCAGGATTAAAGAAGGAAGGAGGACTCAAGGCTAGGTGCTTCTCATATTATATTAGTAATAGTTATCAGTTAAATGTTCCATACCAGGTTAATACGAGGTGGATATGTGTTCATTCTCAATAAATATTTAGAGAGAACTTACTCTAGGCTGGGTTAAATGCTTAATTATGGGGATATAGCTGAGAACAAATTAGAAATAAGTCTTGACCTCTTGGAGCCTACATTCCACCTAAATATTCTCTTCATGTTACAAATGATGAAACCAGGGCTCAGAAAGCTTAAGTAACTTTCCTGAGGACACACAGCCTGTAAATGATGGAGGTGGGGGGATTCAAACCCAGGCCCTCTGACTCCAATATCTTTCTTTTAAGCTCTATACCAGCAATTTTAAACCTTTTTCCTACTAACACACAAGTGATATTTGACACCCACTTTATAATACGCTATCATGGGCTGGGCCGCGTCACTGATAAAACAGACTTCAGTTTTTCTCTCTCATTCAACTTTAGGAAAATGCTCCTAGGACAATGTGAGTGTTGTAGGAATGATTGAGAATCTGCTCTAATTTATTTTAAATAAATCTTTCAAAAACATCATCGACTTAATTATCGCTCTTTCCAGCCTCGCATTAGAGCGTTAGATACCGGTTATTCCACAGGTGAGGAGCTGTTGGCTCAGCGGAGGGTCTGCTGGACTGTCCTACGCTCTGCCCAGGTGGTCAGGCACGAGACAGCGAGGAGAAGGCACGACTGCCGCCCCAGACCAGCACTCTTCATCTCAAAATCGTAGGGCTCTCCGGAGTCCGGCCACCTCCTTCGCTCCACCTCTGGAGGCTTGAGGTGCCAGGTTTGCTAGAACCCACTGGGCTTGTCTCTCACTGCAGAGCCCTGGAGAGACTCCACGTTCTCTGAGTGAGGAGCGACTTCCGTGTGGAAGGTCCAGGTGTGACCCCTCCGTGCCAGCTTCCATCTGAGTCACAGAGGCCTCCTCCACTGGACGGGGCTGTCTTGGGGGTGGAGTCACAGGTGTAGGATCACAGGGTTTTCAGGTAACAGGACTGGATATTTCGCGATTAGTTGCATTTGCCAGAAAGACACCGAGAGGCTAGTCTTTCTTCTAGATCCATAGCTCTCACTCACCTCAGCAGGACTTTTTTCAGAAAAAATATTGAAACTTCACCCAAAAAATGACTTGCTGTAGAGGAAATATCTTCTTACGTAATAAAGAAGGAGAGTAAATTGTTACATATTCGCTTATTTATTCATTTATGCTAATAGAAGTAATCACAGTGTAAATAAAACCAGACTGAATTTTTTTAGGTGGGAACGTGTATCAGTCAGGCTTTGGTAAAGTGTAGGCAGATCAAGTACGTGGTGGGGTTTAGTTCAGGGAATTAGGTGTTTATAAAATCAGTGGAAAAGCTAGAGGAGAAGAAGTGAGGTTGCAACTGGACATTTGCATTCAAGGTCACACCAGTGCAGCTGCGGTCTACGGGTCAGGAGACCGCTGCCACCCACCCACACCCAGAAATCTGGCGACAGTCAGGGGACCTGGAGTCTGGCCACTGCACACTCCAGGTCTATCAGAGCTTCTGGTCAGCCAGCAGGGCCGCAGAAAGCTGGCCCGTCCCGCCCTTCCGCCTTCCAAATCTCACTGCAGCTTCTCATTGGTAGACACTAAATCACGTCCAGGACGCAAAATCAGGCCCTCAGTTGCCAAAGAGCTTCAGAAATGTAGTGTTTAGCCTTCCAAATCTGAAGGAGGTGGCAATGGATGTGAGGGGTCTGTAGACACTCTCTGGTAGCCATCTGTTGTTATGTTATACTAAAAACAAACAAAACATCGCTGTAAGGATACTCTCTGTGAGAATAGTCTTCCTGGCAAAGTCAATGTGTTACCAATAGATGAAAGACTTCAACAGCCAGAAACTACAGTCAATACTTACCAAGAAAATTATATTGTAGAAAAAATAACTAGCTTTTTTTCCTGGTAAATTGAAGTCTGCTCTTCATAGGAAATATGATTATAAAAATTTAAGTTCTCACCTCTATAATGCTTATGGCTTAAGTATTTTGACATGTCTTTGCGTATAAACAGCTTGAAAGTTTTGAGTAAAATGAACCACTAATTGAACCAAATAATTTAAATTTCCATTAACAAAAAATCTTAGACATAGTTTTATAATCAGTCTAATATACTTGTGGTGATTAATTATGCTTGTGTTGATTAATTTTTACTTTTTATGGCTAAAATGAACATTACCAAGAAAGTTGATAAGTTCAGTGAATTAAATTTTCCTGTGGTTCAATTTTCTTTTCCTTCTTCCGTGACTAGATTTGGTATGTAACATATATCAGAATGTTAGTTTCTAGTATGAAGCACAAAAAAGACTAACATGTTGAGTAATATTACTTAAATAATGTTAAAGAAATTTTTGTGGCCTTCAGCTTCCCCAGGAAACAGCCTCTGAGGCAGAAATTCGTGTGTGGGCAGTTAATTGGTGAGTCTCTTGAGAGAAACACTGCTGAGGGTGGAGGGACTCAAGATTGGACAGAGGGAGGAGCTGAACTATGATTCAGTTGTAACAGAGGCCTCAGCAGATCCTCTGGAGTTGAGATGCCCCTTCAGAGCTGTGCTGAGTCAAGGCAAGGAGGTTGACACTTTGTCCACCCGTCTTGACCAAGCTGGGTGTGGGCTGTGCCCAGGGAACAGGTGTCACCTTGGGTGAGACAGCTTCTTTCTACAAAGGGCGGTGTCCAGAGAGGAGCTCAACAGCCAGGGCATCCGGAAGAATGAGTGCCTGGCCCTGAAGGGGGATCTGGCTGCAAACCATGGCATTCACCACACCTCCGACAGACACCACATTGAAGATGCCCTAAGAACGGCCTAGAACCCAACCCCGTCCTATTTAAGGAAAACATTGTTTGCTTGGACACATCGATACATTTTATATCAAACTACAGTATAATGTCTCATTGAGTTTTAAATTTTGGAGAACATTCTGGTTAGCTGGTACCATTAGTGAAAAAATAAGTGTTTGTAGGGTATGCACAGGATATAGTATTTTTCTATGTCAGAAGACAGTTTTAGTTTATTTTTCTATCTTACAGCTCTCTTTTAGAAATTTAACTCTGATTCTGTGTTGTATGAATCACAACTATTGTGAATGTTCTCTTACTATTCTAGCATAGTATATGGGTAGCTTATTTTCTAAGCAACTTTAGATATCTTGTGTGAGAAAAGACTTTATTTTTAATCGATGTGTCCCATTGCTATAAAAACTGATTTTTGAATATTTGAGAAGTAGCCTAGATTTATTTGTATTATTAATCCAACATTTCAGAAACTTCAGTGAACAAGATTCAACTTTGATGAAATTAAAGTACAATACTGTCTGACTAGTCTAAAGGAAAGTTATATTTCCAGTTATATTCAAGATAACTTATGTTAGAAGTCAAGTAGTGTATAAAGCAGTGCGAACAGGAAGGCCAACATGAAACAGAGGCATAAAGTTGATTTTATGGAATCTCAAGAAGAAATCACGCAGCACAATCATTAAAGGAAGTTTCCTCGGAATGGTAATAGATGTGATATACAATTACAGAAACGTATGCATGTAAAAGTTCCTGCATTTGGCACAGGAGCCAGCTGATAATATAAATCAATCTGGTCGCAGAAGAGGACAATTTTTTTATTAATCAGTAGCATTCAGCAAAGAAATAAAGTCAAAGGGAGGTTTTTTTTTTTTTTTTCAATTTTTTTGTGAGGAAGATCAGCCCTGAGCTAACATCTGATGCCAATCCTCCTCTTTTTTTCTGAGGAAGATTGGCCCTGAGCTAACATCCGTGCCCATCTTCCTCTACACTTTATGTGGGACGCCGCCACAGCATGGCCTGACAAGGAACTCGTCGGCGCGTGCCTGGGATCCGAACCGGTGAACCTCGGGCTGCCGCAGCGGAGCTGGAGCGCTAACTGCTTGCACCACCGGGCCAGCCCCCAAAGGGAGTTTTAAATAGATAGAGACAAGTAAGGAGAACATTTCAGGTGAAGAAATTAGCAGCAGAGACTGGGAAATAGAATCGATGTAGAGGGTCAGTCACGATTGAAGATAAACTAGATTGTGATTAATATATTAACCACCATAGGAATGGCAACTCTTTTCTAGAGACTATTAATATGCTAGTATTTTCTGGTGTTCACTAGACCTTGCTTCTTTTGCCAACTTTGTTTTCTTAAAACATATCTTTTCTCCAGCGAGATTGCCATTAGTGATCTTTGAGAAGCTCATGGGAAGTGGTTTTCTCTTTTCCTCGGGTTGCATTTAAATCATCCTGAGATTTTTCTAATCGGACACACGTTTGGCTGTGGAACAAAGAGCAGGCTCACCAGTCACGTCATTACCTGAGGCTGTCACAATGATTCACTTGTGCTAAGATGCTTAAGGAATGCTTATGTTTTAGCTGAAAGTCAAGAATGTAATGCTGAACATCAATGATTTTTCATGAATCTGGAAGATATTTTACCCAATTTCTCCTATCAGCAACAAGTAAAAAAATTAGAACACTGGAATCGCCTTGCAAAGTTAGCTCTGGGAGTCAGAAGAATATCCATTGTAGAGATCAACTGTATGTATCACAGCCTTACAATGGCTGTCAATGTTCTTCCACAGACCTAGTGATAATCACTGCCTAAAATCAAGCTATCCCATAATAGGTGACAATGAAGAAACAGCATTATCACTATTGAAACCTGCCTCCCACAAGCCCTCACCCACGATGTCTCAGGCTGCACCTCCAGTCCAGTTGAAGTGCTGTGCCCAGTGTTTCCCAGCACACCACGAACCTCTGGTTTCCCACATCGGCATCCCCACTGCCGACCTCTGATTGTAGCCGCAGCTGCACTACACAGTTCCAGGCGACCGCAGGCTCGCTCAGCTGGCCGTGTCCTACCTCTAGGCACGTGCTCTCTGCTTATGGCCTTCCTACACTCAAGTGTAGCCCACGTGTGCAGGGAGTTTTAGTGCCTGGAGGCAATCCTCAACGGAGGAGGAGTAGGAAGGGGTGGGTAAATGCCCCATCTTCTTCCCATCCTTCCGGGGGTAATTCTAGGAGGCCTTCTGCGCATTTCTCAGGCAGTGCCACAGGAAGGGAGCCTGTTGCCCAAAGCAGCAACCTCAGAGATGCTCCTTTAGGTTGGATTTTCCTCCTTTCCTGCCTCAATTTGTAACAGCTAGATCTTAAGTTAGCACGAAGGAAGCCATCTTAGAGAAAGGAGGCAATACTGTAAATGTGACCCTGACTCACTAGTCTCTGAGAATGCACTCTGGCCTGCATGTAGCCTAGATGATTAAGTACCTCTCGCTTTTGCAAAATACATGATCTGCTAGCTCTATGACTCTTGCTTACGTATATCTCCCAGCTGTGATAAGATGATAACTTTGTTCTCTGAGTTCCCCAGGAACATGATGACCTCCAGAAAGAAAAACTCTGTGTTGGTACCCATCACAAATGACAGAAGAAAGAGATAATGTGGCTCCTCGAAGCTCGTCTCACCAGCTGATCAACATCCCCAAACCCCCTCCTTCCCTGCCCATTTCCCCTATATAACTGCCCCAAGATTCTGTAGGACTTTAAGATGGTTTTTTAGGATGCTAGTCCACCATCTTCCAATTGTGCTAGCTAATGGTATAAACTTTTCTTTCTCAACCACCGACTCATTTGCAATTGATTGACACCGGATTGCAGCGAGCAGAACGAGTCCGTTTTTGCTCAATTACGAATTCCCTCTCCCTCATTTCTCCCAGGGACCAACTCCCAAATAAGAGTTCTTATCTGCGGCCACATTCTGGTCTCAGCTTTCCTTTTGGGGGAACCCTGATTAACACACTTCTGATTATTATTATTATCTTTGTGCTGTTCATCTCATCTCAAAAATGAGTTATCCCAAAATGCTCCGTGCTTAAATTTGGCAAATGTTAAGTTTATATGTGTACTTGGGTCTATTTTTGGACTCTTTGTTCCACCAATAAATTTGTATATTGTTTGGAATTGTGTTTGCTTGACAATACATAATACACGTTAAAGAATGTTTTCTTTTCATTTTTCCTCTTTTTCAAGATATTTTTGGCTCTTCTCAGTGATTTACTTTTCATAAGAATATTAAATTAATTTTATCCAATTCTAAGATAAATCATATTTTAATTGCAGTAAATGACTTCTGAAGTTGCATCAAATTTACATATTAATTTGAGAGGAATTGCATTTTGTGTATTACATCATTTAATTCAGAGATAAGATATATTTTCCCAAGTGTCTTAGTCCTTTCAGGCTGCTATAACAAAATACCATAGACTGGGTGGCTTACAAATAACCGAAATTTATTTTTCACAGTTCTGGAGGATGGGAATCCAAGATCAAGACGCCAGCAGTTCTACGACTGGTGAGGACCCACTTCCTGGTTTGTAGTTGGCCATCTTCCTCCTGTAACTTCATCCAGTAGAAGGGACTGTCTAGGGCCTCTTTTATAGGGCTGTGCCCTCATAACCTAATCTCCTCCCAAAGGCCCCACCTCCTAATACCATCACACTGGGGGTTAGGTTTTAGTGTATGAATTTTGGGGGAGCAGAAACATTCAGTCTATGGCACCAGGTGTTCAGGTATTGCTGTTACATAATTTTCTTTATCCAAGTTCTGGGTGCATTTCTTATATAATGTATTCCTAGATTTTTTTTTTGCTTGTGTTGCTATTATTACTTGATATTTATCTTTCAATTTAGATCTTTAACAGGTTACTAATATAAAGAAAGCCTGTTCTTATGATTTTTTTTATCTGTATCTGGCATTTCACTAAATTTTTATGCAGTCTTCTTTTTTGTGTGTGTGTGAGGAAGATCAGCCCTGAGCTAACATCCATGCCAATCCTCCTCTCTTTGCTGAGGAAGACCGGCCCTGAGCTAACGTCTATTGCTGATCCTCCTCCTTTTTTTCCCCAAAAGCCCCAGCAGATAGTATGTCATAGTTGCACATCCTTCTAGTTGCTGTATGTGGGACGCCGCCTCAGCATGGCCGGACAAGTGGTGTGTTGGTGCGCACCCAGGATCCGAACCCGGGCCACCAGTAGCGGAGCGCGCGCGCGCACTGAACGGCTAAGCCACGGGGCCAGCCCTACGCAGTCTTCTAAGTAATCTGGGCATATAATCATTTCGTAGGTATGTATAGGTAATTTACCATCCTCTTCCCTAACATTGGTTATTTCTATTTATTTTCTCATTGCATTTGTTACAGCCTCCTGAATGATGTGGAATTATAGTGGTATTAGCAGGTGTCTCTTACCTAGTTCTGATTTTTAGTGGAAATTATCTCAGTTTTTAACTATTTCGTATGCTGAGTTCTGATAACTAGTGTTTATCATATCTGAGTAGTTATCTTCTATTTCCATTGTGCATAAAGATTCCATTATGAGGTTTAACAAAATTCCAGAGATTGAAAGAGTCGGATGGATTGAGGGGAGAATTTCTCATGGTTGCAAGCAGAAATAGAGGAGCCAGGAAAGTGGAAGAACTTGATGGAAATAAAAGAGATAAATTATTTAGCAACGTAGTGGATGGGGAGAGTTATGTATGAAGTTTACAGGTGGAGAGAGGTTGGCCTGAGGAAGAGGTTGGACCTCTTCTCTGGCAAAGCAAAAGGGAGGCATGGCAAGACCTTCCTTGCTTGAAGACCCAGAGAAACTCTGACTTGGAGAAGGGGGATGTTTTCTTTCTTTGTGAACCACCTCATCCCATTTCATGAAAGAGATTGGGTATAAATGAAAATGCACAGACAAATTGGGCTTATCTTAGGTTTGACATTGGCAGGTGTGAGTCACAGGGTTGTGCCAGAAGGTTGTATGACTCAACAGTGAACATGGACTGGGACACAGGGAAGCTGGAAGGAATAAATAAAAAGTGCAGAAGAGTGAGAGTGAGTTCCAGAGACTGATGGAGGTAAAAAGACTATGGTCAGAGGGGCTGATGTCAAGATTCTCCATGAAGTGGAGTGTCCCACATGCTGAAGGTGGATGTCACGATTTAGTAGGGTAGTTGTGAGTGGAATTAAAATCAGAGGACTCCAAGACAAGTTTCAAAAGTGCCATTAAACGTAGAGGTTGAAGCAAATCTAAACTGATGGTAGAGATTTTGAAAAGAAAGAACAAATACAAACCAGGACTGAGTCACTGAGGAAGCTGGGATCTGAAGCTGACAAGGGTCCAAGTGGGCACAGGTGGTAATACTGGATGATTAGCTTCAGTAAATGTCAATAGTGGCCTCGGTGAAGGCAGTGGGGAGAAAGGAATACTTTGGGGATACTGAGGATTAGAATGAGAATCCAGCAGGCTACAAATGCACAGGTAGACAGCAGGGCATTGCTGAGCAACAGACGGCCGAACGTTCAGGAGGAGGCTGCAGATGGGAGAGGCAAGTGAGGATAAGAAGAAACAGAAGGCAGAAAATCACCAGTTAGTTTGGAGTCACGTGTTATGAGTATCAGAGAGTTTGGTGATTATGCTGGTATCTTATCAATGCAGGGCTGTGCAGAACATCCAGACCCGAAGATTCAATTAGAACTTCATGGTGGGTGGCTTTTCAAAACCTTGTTTTATAGTAGGCGTAGTGGGTTAAAAGATTGTTTTTTTTACCCTCTGGGTGTGTGTGTGTGTGTGTGTGTGTCTAGGTGTGTTATGGTTGCCAGATTTAGCAAATACAATACAGACCACCCAGCTAAATTTAAATTTCAAGAAAAAAAGTAATTTCTTTTAGCATAATTGTATCCCATGCAATTGAGCATATTTCACAAACCATACTTATAATAATTTTTGTTATTTATCTGACATTCACATTTAACTGGTGTGCATGCTTATGTGCATATGTGAGCACATATTAGGGATATGAGCTGATGAAATATCTTTTCAAACTTAATTTTGTAGAAGAGCAGCTCAGAGTAAGTCACGAGAAATATTATCACTGTATGTTCTCCTAATCGTTATAATTTCAAAAGGCAATGGAGTTTATTTCAGGTTGAAAAAGAAAGGCTTCCAAAGTGTAATCTGAAATTAACAGCTTCTGTAAGTGATGTTTTCACAGACTTCCTTACATTTTTAAGCTAAAGAATTGTTTACTTAGATCCTACTTTTTAAAAACTTGAAGCAGCCAAAAATTATGTGAGTTCAGACATAACAGAAGCCTTAGCTTTGCTTTGTGGCAGTGGCTTCTGGTCCCTTCCCAGGAACTCATCGTCTCTACTCAGAGAAGAACGTAGTTGTGATGGGTGTCCTAGACGGGGGCACCTTCTGGGCTAGTTATTAGAACTCCAGACGTGCAGGTGGCTGAAGTTACATCCAGTTGTCCTTACAACTGTGTTCGTGTGTTTACAAAGCAGTTCCCGGTGGCATTCATCTTCCTCGTGCTGGTGGGACCAGCCCATTGAGGTAGCACCTCTGTGACATTAGATCTAATAGTCTTTACTGGAGATTTTCTCTGTTACGAGGTCCTGTCTGGCCTCTGCACCCCCTTCTCCTCACACATGAGCCACTTGGCATCTATATGTGCCACCATCCCACTCTCCTCAACGCACCTCCTTCCCCGTAGGGCCGAGAGCTGGGCCCTGACTCCGGACTGCGGGCAGGGGAGCTGCAGGCCCTCTTGCTCGGCACTCTGTGACTTGGCAGCCGGGCAGCCTGCAGTTGATTTACCGTCAGCATCTGCTGTGTGAGTGCCCGGTTCTCTACAGCTTCACTTCATTGTGAAATGACACCAAACGTCTCAGGGTAAATTAGATTATTTGCGATTACAGGGAAGGGGACTGAGAATCAGGAAGGAAGAGACAAGGGAACTAACCTTCACTGAGCATCCCTTCGTGCCTCTCACTGCACCAGGCATTTTACAAACATTGTCTCATTTAATTCTCACCACACACCTAAGAATTAGAGAGTATGAGAGGTAGGAGTCGTGACACGTATTTTACAGATGAAGACACAAGCTCGGAAAAGTTACTAAGCTTGTCCCAGAATATACAGCTAATGAGGGGTAAAAGAAGAGCTCCATGAGGCCTTGTAGCTCCAGGCCCCTGTTTGTCCCATTTCACAAAGGTGCTCTGTGGGGGCTGGCTAGCTTTAAGGAGTTTACCTAGCTAGGAAATGGGGAATATAGGATTCAAACTTAGGTGAATCTGACTCCAAAGCCCATGAAAATTAGCATTTAATGGGGCTGATTAGACCATTTGGAAAACTTTGATATCTACGGCAGGTCCAAAAACACACCGTGGCTCCTGTCATTAATAAGTTCTGATGATTTGTGTGTCTGTGTGTGTGATTTGGGGAATACACTTAGCAAGTTGCCCTAAAAGAGATGTTATGCGATCTTGAAGTATGGTCTACCACCAGCTAGCGCCTTCCCCAGGCCTTATGCTTAAAGTCAGTCGAGTAAACCTGGGTCTTTGCACGTAACTGCTTTATTCACATGACATAGGGGTTCTGCCAACGTCATCCTCTGATAACAGAAGTCATACAAGTGGAGCACAGACTTGGATCCTGATGGATTTCTTAGGCAGCAGAACTCAGGGTTCAGATATACAGAAATGGTATTTCTTAGAGGATAGAGTATGGGGTAGGTGAAGCCATTTCTTGGGAGTAAAAGATTGAAAGAGACATGGCTTCTAGTTTTAGCTTTGGAACTAACACACTGTGGGACATTGGGCAGACTGCTTAACCTCCCTGAGCTGTCAGTTTCTCCATCTAGATGGGGGCTGGGAGGGCCATGTCTTTATGTTCATCTACCTCAAGCGTTCTGTGATATTGTAACTTGGTGATATATCTGCATTTTGCTTTCCCCTGTTAAGAAGCAAATTCATGTGTCATGGCCCTACAGCTATGATGGGAGTCCTACAGAAAGCAGAGTCAGGGCAGCCATGGGAAAAATGGTACAGCAGGCAAGACTGACCTGTGAGAGTCTTCCTTCCCCTCTTTCCTCCTGGCCTTGAGCACCCAACAGGCATATATCTTGCCTGTTTTTAGCATCTCCCCCAGATCTGCTTCTTTGCAGGCGGCTTTCCATCCACAGCTTTGCCAAATGGGCCCTTGCTTGTTATACTCCCTCCAAAACTGTGTGTTCTGGGCTGCACCCTGGGCCTCATATAGGGGTAGTGTGCACAGTGGTTCTAGCCCTGGGATAAGACTATCTATCTTATCTTGGCCTGATCAACTCTCAGCTGTGTGACATTGGGAAAATTACTTCACATTTCTGTGCTCTAGTTTTCTTATCTGTAAAACTGGGGAGATGATGGTGCTTACCTCATTAGCGTGTTGTGTGCATTAAATGCTTTAATGTAGAAAGTTTACTACAGTGCCTGGCATATAGTAAATGCACAATATATATTATATAAAAGATGGGCTTAGACCCTTCTGGGTGACTAATGTAACCTGTTAATTGGTACTAATGTGCTCATGGATGGCTATGACTACAGATTTTTCCTATCCCTGAACACAGATGTGCATTTCCGCATTTTTGTATGTTAATGAAATGAAT
The DNA here is from genome assembly GCF_057802395.1 of Ceratotherium simum simum. Lineage (NCBI taxonomy): Eukaryota > Metazoa > Chordata > Mammalia > Perissodactyla > Rhinocerotidae > Ceratotherium > Ceratotherium simum. Next base: position 53,022,880 of record NC_141918.1, on the reverse strand, counting down.
GGCTTCATGGGAATTCCCAGCACTGCGGCTTACTGTTGAGGCAGATGTTTTGGGTAAGCACCCTTTCAACGGTCCTCAGATCACACCCCATAAGCTCCCTCTGAATCATGGCGCTGGCTCTCTGAGTGTGCAGTTGACAGTCCTGGGCAGAAGGCTGCCCACGTTTGCCAGCACCCCTGACAAGATGATCAAGAATTACTATAAGAACCATCAGAGCTACAGTTCTTATCACTCCCTCTAAACGGTGTTGGAGTGGTACCTAGATGTGTTTTTCACACACACACACACACACACACAATACCACAGTTCTTACTAGGCTCTTGTCTGAAAGAACTATGAAAGCATCACAGGGCATCTATAATGCAAGTATTTCCCTCTGCGTCAATCTTCACTATTTCTCTACCTGTTGGACCCTACACTGCACTGTTTGCTTCTATTGACTTGACATAGAGGGCAAAAGACTGTGGATTGGTGTAATTTTTTGTTTTGAAATAATATTCTACATATCAGAAGTTTATTATATAACTATTCAAAGGAATTGCTATCCAAGCGTGAGCAGAAAACTTGCATTTCTTTATCAACTGTCATACATTTCCTTTTTTATGAAATTTTAGGACAATGTTTTTTTCTGGTTAGGATCGGAAAATCATAGAGAATGCGAACAAAAAAACTAAACAGAGAGACAAATCAAAAGGAATCATTCTTTTCCCAATGTCCTGCTTTGCTCCCTCTCTTGAGTTGGACATTCAGAAATTTGTACAAGTTTGGCACTGTGTGTAGAATTTTTCTGCATGACACAGGCATTTTCTCCTCAGCCCATCTGGCATCTGTCAGCATCACTACCCGGTGAGTGCCGAGTGCCAAGTGCCAGCGTGATGACTTAAACTCAGGAGCCTGAATGGTTTGGTTGAATAACTGATCGGGCTTTTTATTATAAAATCCAAGCTGGTCAGGGATTGGTTTCAAAAGAAACCACGTACTTTGTTGATTAGGATGTTTTTTAAATTGAAAAATTACAGTAAATATTTTGGAAAGCAAAACAGGAAATGGGTATATGAAACATTTCTGTCTGGACCAGAATAAGATTAAGAACCTAGAGCAGAGCTGAAAAAGCCAAATATCCAACTGGTTTCCAAGACCAGCTGCAATGTGTAGTGGATTGGGACTACAAATGAGAGCTATCTGGTGTTGCTTTTCCTTGGAAGACTGGTAATTTTGTTTTCTACTCTTACCAAAGGCAAAGCATCTTGGCTAATAAAAATTGTTTTGTGAATTGAATGAGTGACTAGAATAATCTCTGTGAACCTCCAGTGGGCTACTCACCATGCACATGGCCACATCTCTGCTACCACAGGAAATATCTTCTCACATCATTCACACACTGTCACGAGGTATTTCTCCACTCCAATATTTTGACTTTTTTTTTTTGCATACTTTACTTACTTACAATAATCATCTCTTTCATTGAAGGAACATTTAAACAACTTCAGAAAAAAAGCACAAGGTAAGAAATCTGTATTTGAGAAGAGACATTAAAATATCAACTTCAAAAAGCATGGGGGAGAAAACAGTATATTTCCGGTTTCTTTTCCAGAACAAAGGAAGTAAGGAATTCTTTCATGGTTTTTATTTGTTTTTCAAATCACGTTTTCCTCAGCTTTTAAAATAATAATCTTCCTTGACAGTCATTTAATAATCATGAGTGATCTATGACTTTATTATAAAGTGCTCATCTCATCTAATGATCTATTTCCTCTAGCCCAGGGGCCAAGTACAAAGCGAGGAAATTATCTTGGTGATACTTTTAATAACTTCCTGTGGGATTGCAAACCCCAGCTGAAGCTGACTCTGCAAAGGAGTTAATCATGTAATTTCACAGATTAGACACCACAGGGTTACTAATGAGAAACTTCAGTTTAGTGATAAACTTTTTTTTTCCAGGAATATTTTGAGAGGCCTGTAACCTTTGGCTGACACCCAGCAAGGCTATTAGTTTAACCATGGGATGCTCTACCAAATGCACAAGAGTCAGCAGAACTGCTTTTCTGGAAAGTTGATTGTAAGAATAGTTTTGTTAAAGAGACTTCAGAAACAGATGGAATGGGCAAAGGCGGGGGGAGGCAAAAAAGACAAGCATAAAAAAACTCATCCACTTCCGTTGGTTGGCATAACTTCAGCTTCTAGTGTCTTTTCCACCATATGCTCAGGATGGAAACCGCAGCTCACATCTAAATGTCATGCTGCCCTCTGTTCCATAAACATGTATCATCCATCACTAAATATTTAGATCTGAATTGTTGGAGCTGCGTTCTGTGCCAGGGGGAGGGGGATTAGTTCCTTTCAAGGTCCTCACATGATGGATTTTCCACTGAAGTAAACATCCGAGAAGAGCTCACACTAAAGCCATAAAATATATAAATAAAGTTTAAAGTTTAATTAAGTCAACATTATTTAAAGTGGTTGTCATATTTTATGGCGAACTTTTCATGTTTATTTTGTATGACTCCTAATAAATAGCCCCTCCTGACCAGACAGGACGCACAGCTAGGTGAAAATCAAGGGCTTCAAACTGAGGGCCGGAAGAAGAATATTCTGAGTTGGGGGGCATGCAACTTTTTCCCATGATGCTTTTGTTCCAACAAGGAGCCTGGGAGGTAGATACGGAGTCACCGTCCTGTACAGACAAGGCTTTATCAATTGGATGGTAGGGAGACAATATGCTGACACAGATAGCAGCACACTATAGCAAATAAAGGGTAATAACCCAAGGGATAAAACAACTTTCATTGTATTTTTCAGTTTTTATAATAACAGAGAGCAAAAGGAGGAAAATAACTGATTGAAATTAAGTTCATATTGGCTTGTTAGCTTCTCAAAATAATTTTTCTTAAAAGGTAAATCATTTAAATGTATGTAACCTTTCCCCCCCTAAATCAGCAACTGATTTTCTCCTTTAACATTAAATAGGGAAATGGATCATCATACACTCTCTCATGTTCAGTGGCTATAGTATTTAAGGAGAACGAGCAAGCCAAGGACAGGCACTAGCTAATGTGGATTCCTCGCTGCAGAGAGTTGAGGCACCATTGCCACTCAGTGCAGACTTTCTCTTTTTAAGCAAGAGCTCCCTCAGTATGAGGGTGAAAGCCCTCCTTATTCCCTCTGAAAGATATCTCTGTCCAAAGAAGTATTAAGCCTGTAAGGAAACCTTCAGCATTGGAATCAACCTTTAGCAGTCTTGACCAACCATGCTGTTTTGTGACAAGAAAACCACAGCTGAGAGAAGTTAGTCATCCCAGTTCACATAGCTAACTGTTGGCAAAGCAGGTCTAGAACACACGTCTTCCATCTTACTGCTTTCCTATGCGAGATACTGATATAATAATGTGGATATCTGCAGAGGAAGTTTAGGGTAGGTATAATTGATGGTCTTTGAGAAGAAGAAGATTATGTTGATACCTTTGATGGTTCTTGAGTTGCATATTTTCAGAAACCAGGTGATTTGATGCCAAGTACTAATCACTGAGCTTCCGTTTCCTTGTGTATAAAGTGTAGCTACTGCGAGGATTAGCAGTACTATTTGTCAAGCGCATCCTGCGTATACACAGTAAATGGCTCATCAGTGGTATCGGTTACCATTGGTTTCACGTCCACATTTTAGAAGCTACATAGTAAAGGCAGTGTCTTTCCAAGTTACCCAGTTGCTGATCTGGCTGAGGATGATTTCGCTTTTTTCCTTAAGTCGGGGCTCATATTTATTTTTGGAGAAGCCTCAATCTTTTATATATAGGAAAAAAGAATCTAGATAGATTTATTTCCTGGAATAAAAATATGTATCAAATGAAAAAATACATGCTATCAAAATGGCTTATTATCACTTGGACTAGAGTTTGAGGTTTTAATGAACTGAAAAATTTTTTAAAACATAACTGAAATTTAACAAGCAAAACATAAAATTCATTTCATTCTTCTCTGCTGAGAAAATGTCTCTTTACATTGTCACACTTAGCATATTTAAATGTGATGATTAATCATACAGCAAATGATTAGGAAATAAGCAAACAGTTATATGTGTATATTTTAGTCAATTCCTCAAAGACGACTATAGGAAAAAAAACTTACCAGTAGCAATTTAAAACTAAGACCATTTCAAGGACCTAAATCAACTACCTGCAAACTCTCTATCCCCTTCTGACTTTATTAGATTTTCTCAAGTCCATACATCATTTTTATGTGAATTTTTGGTTCCAGATCATTTTCTCTCCATATGTCTACATAGTTTTCTTTGTCACAAACAATGAAACAATTGTATTTTTCTACATGAATATATCACAGTCTGCTAAATTGCTCCTCTGGAGATTATATGTTTCATGAAATAAACATGTAATTAAAGGGAAAAGAAATGGAAATGAAATTTTGCTTTTATGCTAATACTTCTGATTAAGATTGTTACTACAGAACACAAAAAAATTATGCCAAATACAGATGATTTCATGAAAATATGCATGCAAATAATAACCCCAATCTAATTGTCCATTGTTTCAACATCTAGTAGATCTATTAAAAGATCTATTTGAAGGTCTATCGAAAGATCTATTTAAAATTCACTAAAGCAAAATGGTGAAGTATAACTCCTACTCACCTATGGATGCTATGGTGTTTATCTCATATAAAGTTGTTTCACTGGATAATTCTAATGGTTAACAGTTCTTTATTAATTTGCACATTCTAAAATCATGTTTTAATTTTTCTGCTCACTTTGACTAATATACATGTACAAACTTATACCTATATATATCTAGACTGAGGAAATTATTACTATTTATTACTTTCTTATAGGTGTGTTAAAAAATCAACTTCGACAAGGTCAATTCATATATATTTAGTATTTTCAATATATAGAGAACCAAACTGTCTATACAGATATTTTAATGAATATTAAAATAAAAACAAATGCCATCCACAAAATTCTGCTTTCTTTTCCATTGTGTTGCTTGCTAAGAAAACCTTGCCTTGATTCACACCTAACCTCACCCAACTAGCCCTTCAGGAGTGTAGTTTCCGATGCTCATAAACTGGTGACCCAGAAGGCACACTGGAGTGTAAGTTAATTTCATTAATGCACTCTCAGCGTAAGCACATGTGCAGCTAGTATTTCCAAACCATTTATTTTGTCTAAACATCTCCCCTCACTGAGTTATTTATACATCATATAGTAGAACTAGAGTGGGTGCTGAAGGCACGACCAGATGAGAACCTTTCTAGACGTAGCTTGCTGGTAGTAAATCTTGGGCTTTTATCAAGGAAACTCTTCAGCAAGCAGCATATCCATGCAGCAGAAAAGGACAAGTTAGATAATAAAGTCATACACTCTTAAGCTTTAGCCATTTATTTTCCAAAACATTTATTATTAATGAATGAATAATTATATGAATTTGTTCCACAAATATTTGTCGAGTACCTTTTCTGTGTTGTTGACTAGCTCCTGCGCAGTTAAGGAGACCTGGTGAAACATAGGCTTTCTCCATCTTTGACCTGGGATGAAAATTCCCTCAGGATTCTTCATGGTTCTTGTGATTAAGACCAAGTGTATGCACACGGGCACACACATACACACACACACTTAAAGAAAATATGTGTGTGTTAATATATATGCACATATTTGGTCTTAATATAAGATTTATATTAATTATGTTTTTAGGAGTTACATATATATTTGCAATCTACACAAACACACATCATTTTCGCCTTTTGGCATTATTGTATCTGTTGACAAAAAAGAGGGGTGAATGAAATTAAATTCATAAAACCTAATCAATCCAGAAATGTCATTGACTTCCCAAGCTTACAGATTTGAACTAAAAATAGGATTTTCGTTTTAGACAAGACTGAACGAACAAGAGTAGTAAGAGACTAACTTTCTTTTCTTTCACAGGAACGCCTCCCTAAGAAAGCCCAAGGAAGAGTCTGAAGATCAAGATAAATAAGGATGTCATTTGATCCACATCACAAAGCTAGTGACTTAATAGCCCATTCTCAAGTAGTATAGACATTATTCATTTCATATATGTTCCATCCAAACCATAAAGCATGAAATTTCCATCTCATTAAAATGTAAATATGAGTGGAAAACCACTATACTTGCCTGATAAAATACTTTTTAACATCGTGTTTTGACATTACTTTCACATTTAGTATGTAACCTTTATTTAACTTCACTGTTAATAAACTCGTAGCCCAGGTGATAACCAAGTCCAAGGTCTTCATCTCTGTGGCATGTTGAAAGCTTGGTGATGTCCTAAGGCTACATATTGTTTAAACATAAAACAAGCAGATGTGTTTTGATAAGTTACAAGTTGATGATATGAATGTGGAAACATACATTTAAGGATCTTAAAACACGAAGGGCTTCATTTAGAATATGAAACCATAGAATGAAAAATTAAGAAAATAACTTGAGATAATAAGTCACTAATATTATGAAAGTGGAAAAGATTAAATCAAAAACCAGGAGTTTACTGAAAAAAGTACATGCATTCAACTTGAAAGAGACAGGTGTGATCAGTTTACATTTTCATCACTAACTCCAAAAATGAAAAAATGAAAGAAACAAACCAGACTGCAGTCAGAGACATAAATGAGAGAAATAAAATTTCAAGTTTTAGCAGTTAGTATGACATGATAGTATGATTGGTTTGCTCTGATTATAAAACATTCTGATAAAGCTATATTGTTTCCTGGAAGACACCCCCATTCCACTTCAGAGCTGGTTGCAGGTTAGCAATAGGAGAAGCAATGTATAACCACCAGATTATATAATCTGATATATAACCTATATAATCACCAGAATGTATAATCATTACATGCATAAAATTCACAAAAGCACACGCAAAATAGAGATGAAGTTAAACTGTGGAGAGAGTTTATACACAGAACATGCTCCTTAGTTATTTGTTGAATGGATTGTCTTCTAATTAGCAATTTACCAAATGTAATCATCATTATCCCAACACTGAGAATTATTAGGCACCCACCAGTGCTTGTAGACTATGCCCTGCTCTCTCATTCTCCAACCAGCCTGAGTGAGAGCTGTGTTGTCTCAATTTCACGGAGGAGGAAGGCAAAGCCCAGAGTGATGAAGCAACTCTCCCACGGTGACACAGTTAGTGGCAAAGCTGTGATGTGAACTCAGAACTGGTCTGATATATAATCAGGCTCATTCCATCACACTATGCTGTAAACACTAAAAATATAATATAAAATGTTGTTTTAAAGGAAATATTGGGCTTGTTTCCATTGCGTCTCCATTTCTCACTTCCCCCTCACCCCCCAAATAAACCAAACTAAGCTTTAGCTTAAACTGTAAAAACCAATCATCCGAACACAAAAATTCAAGAAGGAGGTGACATAGTGAACGTACGGATGAGAGGATTTTGAAGGCAGAGGTGTGGTAGATTGTAGAAGATGGCCACAGATTCTTCCCATCCTGTAGGCATGCCCCTTACAAAGCGACTTTGTAGCTGTTCCCATCAAATTCAAGTCTGTTTCTCCATCCCTTGAATCTGGTCTTGAACGTGTGACTTGCATTGGCCAGTGGATGTGGTAAACGTGACAGAAGCAGAGTTTGCTTCCACGTCGGCATGAGGAAGTCCAGTGTAGCCGGCAGGTGAGGCCACGTGGAGGAGGACCCAGGTGCCCTGGCCAGCAGCCTGCCGACTGCCAGCTGCGAGTGAAGCCTCCTGCCCTGGCCAACATGCCAGCTCCTTGCAGCGAGCCCAGGAGAGCCCAGCAGAAGAACTGCTCGCTACGGTGCTACCCACACTCCTGATCCACAGAGTTGTGAGCTAACGTGTTGGTTTTTTCAAACCACAGTGTTTCATGGTAGTTTGTTAACGTAGCAAATGCTACAATAAGCTAATTTTTAAGAATACTTGGAATTCCTAGTCATTTTTCCCAGTAGTGACAATGATTTTGCATTGAACCACATAATTTTTTTCATGTCCAATCTCACTTTGTGATCAAGTAACGCATTTTGTAGATAGCTTGGATGCTATGGAATATTTTTTCTCTGAAGAAAGTTAACTGAATTCTTTAGGAATGAAACCCAAGATCCTGGCTTCATTAGCATCCCGCTCCTGGAACTGAGAGCTTGGCTCAGATGCTGCCTTCAAAAAGGTCTCTACAGCCAATTGAATGGAGCACAGATGTCAGGGCTGAGTTATGAATTTCGCGAGCCCTGGGCCCTTGGCCTTTGTGGACTACATCCTCCCAAAAAGAAGAAGAAGTATTGATAATTATAGTGTATGACTGCATTGGTATAAAGATGAATATACTACATATTAAAATATTTCCTTTAATTTAAGGGTTCATTTTTTTTTCTTCTGATTTTAACAGAAACTAAAATATTTTTGTGCACCCCTAAGAGTACTGTGGCCCTAGGCGCTGTCCTCATCTTCTCTAATGAATAAGTCAACCTAGACAGACATTGTAAAGGATAAACTTATTTACTTTCTTCTTCCTTCTACTTCTTCAGAACTGCTATTTTATAACGAGGATTGAGAAGATGTGTGTGTTTATGTGTGTGTGAGTGTGTGTGTGAACATTTGGCTTCCTTTTATGATGAAAGTAGATAAGGTACCTCTCTATCCTTTCCCACATCCACATATCAAGCTAGGGCACCAGCCTAGAGGCAACTACAGAGGGACTATAGAGGACTAACCATTCATGCCTACAATGACCAAAAAAAAAAAAGAAAGAAAGAAAACCAACACTAGGGAATCTTCAATATAAACATTAATAGTTTCCCACATCTTTGTTTAGAGAATAGCCTGAGGATTTCTAAACTTTTAGATCTTATTCATTCCAGAAGAACTGTTTCACTTATGGCCACATAAATCTTGGCTCTTTAGAAGTTCCAAGATTAAGACTCTTTGGAAACCAGAGTCACAGAGAACTCACAGGTGATCTGTATAGAGCAAATTTGATTTGGGCTGTTCAGGAGACATAACGTTTACTAAGGTTTGAGTCCAGCTCTGACGTCAGTTATAGAGAATAGAGACTTGGTAATGAAACACAGAAAAGAGAGTTGGGTAGCAATTATAGCATTCTTGTTTTTTAAACAGGTTGTATTTTTTTTATGATTACAAAAGGAAGACATATTCAATGCAGAAAATTTAAAGAATATTCTTTTTTTTTTTAAATAAAAAATGAACAGCATGAAACTTTGTATTCAGGGCTGCCAGGTCAGATGTGACTGAGAGAATTTAGGGTTTTATATATTTTTTTCTCTATCTGTAAGCACATTTCACTGGTATTTCATTTTTTACAATTTATTTCATTTTGAATCTTGTTATTTAAAAAGCTCCACCTACCAACATATTCCAAAGTGAAAAACTGACTGTTTTACACAAAGTTGAAAGGAGAGCTTGAGGAGCACATGGCTTACACATCCTCCTGAGGTCTAAATCTCCATATCCTCGTATTTATGCAGCATCTCACATCAGCTCATCTTTGCTCAACACTGGTTCTTTGGGGCTGCGTAAACGTAGCTCCAGCCTGCAGAGCTGAGAGGTTGGAAAGAGAGTAGAGTGCAGGGACCACTTTCAACCATCTTCCCTCCCTCCCTGCTCCTCTGGAGTGCTTGGGAAGGAGAACCTGGGAAAGTCCCATATAAATACAAGGACAGGGCAGGCCTAGTTTCATATATTGTGCTTACTGCCCCTGGAAGCTACAAAAATTTCCTAGAAATTAAAATATATTTACATCCAAACTACATCTTCCAGGCTTCCCTTCCCACTTGGGAGTAGCTCAAAACTCCAACTTTTGGTTCAGGAAGTATTACTGAGCTCTGCTCACAGGCAGGCATGCATGTGGTCTCCGGGAGCAGAACTTTCCCCAGCTGCTTTAGAAATGCTTTTCAACCGCCACAGCACGGCAGAACCACACTGCTAATAGGAAAAATAGCATCATCTCAGTGCTCATAGCGCACGCTCAGAAATTTCACTTACTCGTTACATTGTCTTCCCATCTTCAGAGTTCTTGTATCATCCCCAGGGCTAGAAAGGCATCCTCAGTTTTCTGGGTAGGTGCCGATGGTTTGGTGATTGGACAAAGGTGAAGCAGCCAAGAAGACATGGCTTGTGGCTGTGGTCCCCGGTTTAGGGTGGTGCTGGGACCTCAGCTCTGAGGTCAGTCATGTATCTCGGTGGTGTTCCCACCACTTTAACTTCCATATATACTGGCTATTCTCATAAACATTTCTAAATGCACGTTAGTCATAGGCACATCGATGTCCCATGGGAACCTCAAATTCAGTGTCCAGAGCAGAACTCACCATTTCATCTGATCCTGAGGCCCTGACTCTCCTCTATTTACCATCATAGGGAACAGCATTCAATTCCAGTATTATTCCTCACTCATTCCTCATAGCCTATTCACTGAAATTATTATTCCCTTAATAATCCTTGACTATGTACCCTTCTTTCTACTCATACTGACAACACTGAGGAACTCATCATTTCTCATCTGGATTACTGTAATAGCCTCCCAACTGCTTTTCCTGTCCTTAATCTTGATTTCCCAAACCGTACAACAATACAGTGTTGCTAGGTTATTTTTCTAAAACAGAAATCTGATTATGCAACACTCTTGCTTAAAATAATTCAGTGATTTCTTATTTACCTACAGCCATAATTTACCGACAGGAAGCTCCAGGAGGAGCATGACACATCTTCTTGAAGATTAATTTATTTGAAGGAAAAAATTCAAAGTATATTAAAATTAATACATTATAAAGTATGTTGCAAAATTCACATTTTTTTTAAACATGAGACCTTGAGGAATTTTAGCAAGAGCAACAACCATTTCAGGGTAGGCTATTATGTCTCTGGAGGATAAACACTTGCTTGCTTTTGCTGTTAAGTCATTTGCCAAAAAAAAAAAAAAAAAGGGAGAGAGAGAGAGTTTTAGTGGACAGAATTTGAATTCCTCAGTATGCGCATAGAGCTTATTATGATCTGGCCCTCTGTCTCTTCAGCCTCCTCTTCTGGCCTCGTCCAGACACTCAACCTGACTGATTCTTACTTCTCTTCTTCCATCAGGAAGTCTCCCTTCTTCCTCTCCCCCACCGTCTGGGTTTGGACTTCCTTTCTCTAGGATCCCCCAGCAGCCAGTGCCTGCTTCTATCAGAGCCTCTACTCACCGCTGCACTTCTGCAGTTTTCTTGAGTGATTCCTCCATCAGACTGTAAGCACCTCAAGGGTGGGGGTCGTGTAGCTTTGAATGTTCGGTGCCTAACAGAGTGCCAAGCTCATAGGGGGTGCTCAGAAAATACTGTGATTCATTGAATACTTATTCTGCACAGGGCACAGCACAGGCAATGAACAAATGTTTAATTTAACAAATGATAATCAGGAAATACATATTTCTCATTAACTCTTTTCCTTTTCATTTGAGCAATCATACTGTTCCACCTCTAAATTCGTGAAATCCAGTATCCCACCCCTTCCCACCAACATCACAACCTCCTGCATTCCTGCTGGGGGGCGGGGGCTGCTGAGGGCAGTCAGAATGCAGATTTGGAGCTGGAGATGGATCTTTCTCAGTATCAGCCAGGACATCTTTGTCACTTAGCAGCCTTTTAAATTGTCTTTTTCCCTCAACAAATGTTTCAAATATTGCGTACTGTTATAAATTCCATTGCCATATCAGCTTCCAATCTCACCTCCTAATTCACAGATTAGACCTAAACTTCTGCCCTTCATTTAAAACATTTAAAATCCTCCTATCCTCCTCTCTTCCTCTCCTCTCTTAAGGGAAATGTTGCCCCTTCTTTTCAAGAGCCCTCCACCTGGGCTCTAGGTCCCAATAGCCTCCTCCAGTCAAATTCCTAAAAGCTTTCCATATGTTCTGTGGGGTGACTCTGCGTGTGGCATTTGACATCATCCCTGATCTCTTTTCCTTGGAAGATCTTCCCTTCTTTTGGGTGGTTGATTCTCTTTCTTCTACCTCCGGCTACTCTGCAGGCTCTTTCTCCTTTGTGTACCCCCCACTGTCGGTGTTTTCCGAGGTTCCCTCCTCCACTGTTCTTCTCTCATTGAGCACATACCCTGACCAATCTGACTCTGAAGGATGTCACTGTCACCAATGTACTGATGGTGGTCGCGTCTGTGTGCTCGGACATATGGCTCCCAAGACATCTCAACCTGGAAGTCTCATGGAGGTCTCAAACTCACCAAGATAGAACTTGCTAACTTTACATCATCTCCCCTCCTCTAACCCCCTAACTTAGTCTTCTTCCTGTTTCTTCCCTGGGTTCAGGGGTAAGCACCGTTAAGGTGCCCAAGTCAGAAACTTGGGATTCGACTCATGATGTTCCTCTCCTTGATGGCAAGTGGTTGACGAACAGTTCTTGACAGTCTTCCTCCAAACTTCAACTCAGTTTATCTCATCCTCTCTAATCCAGCTGCCAACTCTCTTGTTCTGGCCTGCTTCAGCTCACACACGCTGGGTTACAGCAGCTCTAACGGTTCCCCTCTTGGGCCTCATCTTCTCCCAACCCACACTTCTCATGGCTGCCAGAGGAGGTTCTCCGAGCCAGTGCAGGCATTGCTTCCCGGAGACCCACAAACACCACCAACTCCTCCCAGGGTCGAGATAGCTGCCTCCCCATGGGTGCACCTAAGGCCTTGCTCTGCATAAAGTCCTGCTATGGTTCTTTACTCTGTTGCATTCACTCATTTTCTGTTTCCCCCCCTTTTTCTCTCTTTCACTAAAATGCGAATTCTTTGATTACAGGAGCTGTGTCTTCTTCAACAGCTCAGTAAATATTGTCTTTCCAGCTCCATAAATATTTATCAAATAAAATGTTTATTGAATAAATTCTTCTAATTCTTTACCCTTTTCCACTTCATTTGCTGTTGTTGATTTTTATTGAGAGGTAGTAGCAGGCAGCGTTTCAAAGTGCAGGTTCTGAGCTGAGACTACCTGAGTTCAAATCCCAGCTTTTCCACTAAGAAACTGTACTAACTGTGCAAGCTACTTTGCTTTTCTGTGCCCAGATGCCTGATCTAAAAATGGAGACAACAATAGTACCTATTTCTAGGATAGTGTGAGGACTTAATGAATTAATATGCAAGCATCTAGATTCTAGACTATCGCCTGATGCACGTTAAGCACTGAGTAGATATCAATCTTATTATCGTCATATTTTTATTTTTCTTTTCTTCTTTCTTCCTTTTTCTTTTCTTTTTTATTCTTCTGGTTGTTTGTTTGGGATCCAATTTTCTCCTTTCCTCCTCTATTAGTTCCATATTTACTAACAACTCAATGTCCCCGCCACAGAGAAGGCTCTGCTCTGCGGAGTCACACAAACAAATGCTCCCTCTAAGGTCATGTTGATGTGACATTTTGAGATGGAGTAAACAGTCACATTGTAGCGGGGATGACGCCCTGGAATTTGGCTGCAGCACAGCCCTCTACAGTGTGGAATGCAGAATACAGATCTCCAGATTCCCCCCCAAGGCGGGAGAGCATTTCTAGGCTGTCATCTGTGTAATCACTCTGAGGACAGTGCTCCTGCAGCCTCAAGGTCATTTCTTCATGCTCAACGGCATCTGACAGAGACGCGCACTTCAGAATCCTGCCCTGAGCTGGGCTTTTCTGTAGGAGAAAAGAGGACTCCAGGCTAGATTTTGGTAGCACATGATTTTAACCCATCAGAGCTAGATTTCTCTGGAAATCTGACTGCTACCTCTCCTTCCAATATTTTCAAAAGGACAAAAATGGGAAGACTACAGCTCTGGCCCTTATGCAAATATTTGATTGCTCAGGTCAACGTTATAACCTAGGCACTCAAAATGCTCTGTTAGTGCGTGTCTGAGTTCACTTTCAGTCATATGAATCACTAAGAAAAGGGCAGGGAGGAGTGTGTGCGGGGGGTGTGTGTGTGTGTGTCTGTTTGCTGTGGGCAGAAACCACAAGGGCAGTTTGAAAATCTGTGTAGCCTTCTAACCCGAATTTAGAGGATGAGAAAATTAAAGGTTTATCTGCATGCAAACAATTAGGTAAATTTGGGCAAAGGCTTTTATTTTTCCGGTTTTAGCATTGATTTTGGCCACAAGCTAAGAATTGGCTTTGGTCATTAAGAGGCCCTGACACGCTGGATAATGTAGCGTAATCCCTCACACACACTGTGTGCTTGGTAACTATTTAAGGGACGAGTGAATGAGGTAGGAAATGAATTCATGAATATGAGTGATGTGTTGTGTAATATAGAATTGCCTGGATACATTTTCTGGAGGAAGATTCTTGTGAGAGCACCAGCCAAGGGAACTGGAATGAGAGAAAGTAAAAAAGGTGGAAGGCTAGGATAAAAAATATTTAAAGAAAAAAGTGAGTTGTGGTTATAAATTTAGAAATTTTAGTACAGTTACTATTGGTCTAGTGACACTTGAAAACCATTTGCAAGACTACTTTTTGGTGGCAATTGGTGGAAACAAAGAATAACTTATAAATGAAAGCCTGCTAGGAACTAAACTTAATTCTGAACCTGAAATATGTACTTGGCCTCCTCAGTCACATTTTCCCCAAGATCAAGGCTTTCATATCCACTGAAAATCAAAAAACAAGAAAAATTGAAAAATAAGATTTCTCTCTTAGCTATTTCAATATATGAAAAAGTTTAAGCATCAGCAAAGCAAATTTCAAAAAATACCTATTATTCACTGAACACACATTTAGTCAGGGCCTTGTGCTTAGAGCTTCAGGGAATTAAGACATCCAGACCATGATTTCAAGGGATTTACTCTTTAATGGAGAAAGAAATCAAGTAAACAAATTAGTGTTGACACGAAACAGACTATGAGGTAAATAAGGGAGTTTTCTTTTTAAGAGCCATATCAGTCAGGGTTCAACCAGAGAAACAGACCAGTAGGAGATACTAGAGATTTATTTCAAAGAACTGGCTTTCACAGTTCTGGGCACTGGTAAGATATGTCCACAATGTAGTGCAGGCCATCAGGAAGGGCAGGCTGGAAGTTCTGGGCACAATTTGAAGGTATTAACCATGGGCAGGATTGCTTTTTCCTCAGAACTGAAGGCTGTTTCAGGTCTGATCTCAAGGCATTTGGCGGTTGATTCAGGCCTACACAGGCCATCTAGAACAATCTCCCTGTGTACAGTCAACTGATTACGGACTTTAAGCACATATATAAAATATCTTCACCACAACACCTAGTGTTTGATTGAATAACTGAGTTCTGTAGCCCAGCCACGTTGACACTAAAACTGACCATCACAGCCCACTCCTTGCCAACTTGACATCCATACACACCTTCTGAAGCCATAATCTCCAAATAAAGACAATGCCACAGTCATACCTCCATCTAACACAACACAACTATCCTCCATACCACTGAAAACACGCTAACCCCTCCCCCCAGAAGAGCATACAAAGTCCTCGGGTAGTGTTCACTCTTCTTGATATTCTGCAACTTAAATACTGTGACATAAAGTTAACTATTATTAATACATCTTATGTTATATGATAAGAGGATAAAAGAGGAAAGAAAACACAAATTTTTGCTTAATATATGTACAAACGTATTCATAAAACAATATGGAAGAAATACTCATAACTATTAAAGTGCTCATTTCTACAACTGATGGTGTGGTCATAATTGACATTTATAACTACATTCTTCCACTGCCTATTCCGTATTCTGTTGGCTGTCAGCAAGCACCTCAACTGGTCATGTGTTTTTGCTATTGGGTGACCCAAACCTTCATTCTTAAAGGGTCTGGGCCATTGGCAGTCCTGCTGGATTGGGTTGTTGTAGTTTTCTATTGACTTGAATCACAAGACATGGTAGCACTAGGAGACTCCCAAAGATCTCCTGTATTCCAGAAAACTCTTACTTATCTCTATTGTGTAGTTGGAGCCCAATTTCTCCCTTGGCAATCCATATCAATCACTCCAACCAATACAATAACTCCCTCTTTTCTTTCTTTTTGGTGAGGAAGATTGTCCCTGAGCTAACATCTGTTGCCAATCTTCCTCTTTTTGCTTGAGGAAGATTGTTGCTGAGCTAACATCTATGCCAATCTTCCTCTATTTTGTATGTGGGACACCGCCACAGCATGGCTTGAAGAGCAGTGTGTATGTCCGTGCCTGGGATCCGAACCCATGAGCCCTGGGCCACCAAAGTGGAGCATGCAAACTTAACCACTATGCCACCTGGCCAGCCCCAATAACTCCCTTCTTTACCTGTTGATTCAGAGGCATGAGGAGCCCAATGTGCTCAGGTGACAGTGTCAACTTCCAGTTCAGTGGAATCATTGTTGCATCTCCTGGTGGAACCATCTCTCTGTTTAGAACTAAGACTTATAGACCAGGAGAGCCTAAGTTCATGGGATGGGAAACAGAAATTTTGCTAATGAATCACTAGGGATAATAGTAAGTGGAGCCATTCCCTTTTCTACCCTTCGATTCATGGACCTGTAAATCTTAGTTTTGGTAGAAAAAGCACCAGACATTGGATGTTGATTTATAACATAAATAGCCTCCTGCTGCAACCCTGCAATGTGTTGCCACCTAGCTGGTATTGTAACTGTGTCTTCAAAAGGCCAGTCTACCATTCTGTCAATCCAGCTGCTTCAGGATGATGGCAAACATGGTAAGACCAGTGAATTCCATAAGCTTGGGCCCACTGCTACACTTCATTTGTTGTAAAGTGAGTTCCTTAATCAGAAGCACTGCTGTGTGGAATACCATGATAGTGGCTAAGACATTCTGTAAGTCCATGGATGGAGTAGAGTAAGTGTCTATTCCCTAAGAACAAAGTGCTGCCTCTTCCACAATGGAAGAGGTCCAGTGTAATCAATCTGCTAACAGGTAGCTGGGCTGATCACCCTAATGGCACTCTGACACTGCCATATCAGAGACTCAGTGTTGATCTCTTTTGCTGACAGATTAGGCAATCAGCAGTGGCTGTAGCCAAGTCAGCCTGGAAGTCTATGTTGCTGGAACCATGCATAACCTCCATTCCTGCCACCAAGGCCACTTTGTTCATGAGTCCATTGGGCAATGACAGGAGGGGCTAGGGAAAGATGCTGACTGGTATCCATAGACTTAACAACCATTTGTTTTTAAAATTCTCCTGTGCTGAGGTCACCCTTTGGTAAGCAATCACGTGGAGTACAATTATCTCCACATTCTTTGCCTGTTCAAAGAGGTCTACTCACATACATTCCCCGGACCTTCTTGTCACCAATTTTCCAATAATGTTCACTCCAAGACCCTGACTATCCAGCCAAATCTCTGGCAATTTTTCCTCCCAAGCAAAATTAACAACCAGGTGCATGGCCTGAAGTTCTGCCCACTGGGAGGGTTTTCCTTCACCACTGTCCTTCAGGGATGTTCCAGGAAGTGGCTCTAGTGGGACAGTTGTCCACTTCTGGGTGATGACTGCATATTGTACAGAACCATCTGTAAACCAGGTCCTGGTTTTCTATTCCTCATCAAATGGCCATAGGGAACTCCCCATGAGGCATAGGTACATGCAGGGAGGCGGAAGGCAGTGTAGCAGCAATAGGGGCCATGGGCATTTGGGACAATTCTTCATGTAACTTACTTGAGGCATCATGGCTTGGTTGGGGCCAATTGCATATATATCACTTCCATTTGATCATAGAGTGTTTCTGTGCACACCCAACTTTATAACTGGTTGGATCATACAACACCCAATTCATGCTGGGCAGCTCAGGTCTCATAGTAACTTGTTGACCCATGGTTAAGCATTCAGTCTTTACTAAGATTCAGTAACAAGCCAAAACCTCTCTCTCAAAAGGAGAGTAGTTATTGCAGAGGATGGCAGGATTTTGCTCCAAAATCCTAAGGTATGATTCACTTATTGAAGCCTTCCAAAGTCTCCGAACAGCATCCCTATCTGCCACTGACTCTTGGAGCACCATTGGATGTGCTGGGTCATATGGCCTGAGTGGCAGAGCAGCTTGCAGGGGTCTCTTGCTCTGGGCCCCATTTAAAACTAGCAGCTTTTCAGGTCACTCAGTAAATGGGCCAGAGTAACACACCCGAATGAAGAATGTGTTACCTCCAAAATCCAAAGAGGCCCACTAGGTGCTGTGCTTCTTTTTTGGTTGTAGGAAGGACCTGATTCAACAACTTATCCTTCACCTTGAAAGGCTATCTCGACTTGCCCCACGCCGCTAGACCCCCTAGACATTTCCTTCAGGTAGAAGTCCCCTGAATTTTCAGATTTATTTTTCACCCTCCGACACACAAATGTCTTACCAATAGGTCTAAAGTAGTTGCTACTTCCTGCTGACCAGGTCCAATGAGCATGATGTCATCAGAGTAGCGGACCAGCATGATATCTTTTGGAAGGGAACAGTGATCAAGATCCCTGAGGCCAAAATATGACCTAGGGCTGGAGAGTTGATATACCCCTGAGGCAGGACAGCGAATGTGTATTACTGACCTTACCAGCTGAAAGCAAACTGCTCTGGTGGTCGTTACTAAGAGATATGGGGAAAAAAGCATTTGCAAGATCAGTAATTGTATACAAGGTACCAGCTATTGTGTTAAATTGCTCAAACAATAAAATCATATCTGGTATAGTAGCTGCAATTGGAGTCATCACCTAATTAAGTTTATCATAATTCATTGTCATTCTCCAAATTCGTGTTTTCTGCGCAGACCGAATAGGCAAGTTGAGTGGGGATGTGGTGGGAATCACCACCCCTGCAGCTTTCAAGGCCTTGATAGTGGCACTCATCTCTGCAATCCCTCCAGGAATGCAGTGTTGCTTTTGGTTTACAATTTTTGTAGGTAGAAGCAGTTCTGGTGACTTCTTCTTGGCCTTTCCTACCACCATTCCTGACCTCTCCACAGTCACAGAACGAATGTGAAAACTCTGCCAGGTGCTGCGTTATGTCTCTTCCATTCCAATTATGCATTCTGGAGCCAGGCAAATAAGTACAGGGTAGGTTCAGGGACCCGCCATGAGACAGCCCGAAGCTAACGCTCCGTTGATCACCCAACCTCCTCAAGCCCCTTCTCTGACTGGTAGACCACAATGATGTTTTGGGTCTCTAGGAATTAGTGTCAGTTCCGAGCCAAAGTCAAGTAACCCCCCCAAAGTCTTATCACTTTACTTTCCCCAGTGCACAGTCGACCTAGTAAATGGCCATCAGTCCCTTTGGGGAAAGACTGAGAAGAATTAACAGTACTAATTTTTGGTGTTGTAACAAGGTCCTTCCTCAAAGGGACTTGGCTTCCCCTTCATTTAAGAGGTTTTGGGTCTGTAAACTGGTTTAAGTCTAGAAATTTATTGAGGGATCACGATTCCCTGTTTTGGTGATTTAAGTTAGACTTCTGTTCATCAGACATAGAACTTGTCTGCTTATACAGATCAAGTAAGGAATTTGATAGACTGCCCACCTATTTCTTCTCTAGGGACACCATGATATACTAGCCAATGCCATAGATCTCTGCTACTCAGACTATTCCAATTACTGCTTACATCTACTCTGTATCTGGTGATTAAATGCAACCACTTGGCCCCTGCAACCCCAGGATCCCATTATCCCCACTTCACTGAGGGATCTCAGTTTGAGGGTAGTAGCTGCTACTGTAATTTCTGACTCTGGAGAATAGTGACTACAGAGCACTTCAAGGATGCTGGGGTTCCCCTCACAACTTTATTCCCAACAGTCGTGGTGAAAGGTGTGCCCTCCCAGGGTGAGTGAGCAGGTCTTCCATGATAAATCCAGCACTCCACTCTCCCTATGCCGTTGGATACCCTCCTCTACAGTAAACCAAGGAAGTTCTGGCATCTCAACTTCATTTTTTTCTTAACCTTTGGGTCTATGTTTTAACCAAACAAACTGTTAGAGCCCTTTCTGACTCCTGAAGCTATATTAAATCCAGAATCTCCGCAGTGGGCCCATGTTAATAAACTTGGCCTGATCCAATTTTATCTTCCTTCATCATCTTACACCCTAAGATCCATTCCCACACATATTCCCTGGATTTTTGTTTGTATAAATTGGAAAAACCATGCAGCTCTTTTGGAGTGCAGCCATCTCCTCATGGGTCACAATTTGTACCTTGCCTTTTGGGGCCAGATGTTCAGGGGCAGGAGTTTGGTTATAAGTCTGGAAGCAGGGAGAAGCGGGTGTGGTGATGAGGAGAAGCAGCAGTGTCTTACAAGGCCAATACCTCAGGGGAGGCCAGATCCTCCAGGTAAAGCAGGGCTAACTTCCTGGGTCTGGGGAAGAAGGGCTGCTTCTACTGGTGAAGAAGTCTTGGCAGAATTTAGGGTGTCAGTGTCCCCAGCTTCATCAGGATCTGCCCATGTGTCCTCATTCCAACTTATAGGACCCCATTTCTTCCCAATCGATGTCCTCACTCTAACACCCTGAACGACACCTGAAGACACCCTGAAAATCTGCGAATCTGATTGGTCTTGTAATTCAGCCACGCACAGGACGGCACTCTGGATTTGGTTTTCACGAAATTTGGCCCTTCAGCAACAGGAGATAAGGTTTATTTCAGGGCAGATGTAGACGTTTTCAGGTAATTTACACAGAACTAGAGCTGGGAATTTGAGGCCATGAGCTCATCCTCCCCCGCACACTCACTCTTGCTAGTATATTTAGGAGCAACCAGTCAATCCTAATTATACCCTTTTGTTTGACTAGAATGTTCTAAGATATCAAGTGCATGGTCACCTAGAAGTTCACCTTTTATGACAATTTGATTAGGAGTATCCAATGGCAATATTCTGTGTACCTCAACTGCCACATCATGCCATGGACTCAGTGCCATCTTTACTACTGGAAATAGAATCTTTAGAGCCTTTAGATCTAATCACTTTAGAGAACAAATTCCAGAAAACCCAGAACCAATTCAGAAAACTCATCCTGATGATTCTGGTCCTCTAGAATCACTCCTTGTACCAAAATCTGTATCAGTTGGGATTCAACCGGAGAAACAGAATGACACTGTCACCGCACTATACCATCAGCTCACCACACCATTCACACCTCATCACCACCTCTGGACACACATGACTCCTTCATCACATCACATTATCATCACACCACACCATCATCACAACAAAGATCACGTTACTTCGTGATCACACCAAACCACCATCACACTACACCCTAATCACGCTAAATCGCCGTCAAAACAGTGTTCACACCACAGCATCATCTCCCACATCAGCATCACAGTACACCATCTTCACCAGCACAGCATCATCATCATCATCATTATTTTTGCTGCCAAATTAGATTAACATAAAAGCACATTAGATCATGGCTGGGCTTACCTAGAAGAGTAAAATTTTCAGTGAAAAACAAAAATCAATTCATATTTATTTATAGGATCACCATTTTCACACTACTCTTATCATTCCCATTAGTCCTACCATCATCTGCTGAACTCCACAGGCTCTCAATTTGTCATACATATAGTATCTAATTTAAGCCTTGCAACAATATTCCAAGGTATTTATTGTTACCCCCATGTTGTGGATGAGGAAACTGTGGCTAACACACCTGGTAAAGCGCAGCTCCAATATTTGAATTAATGTCAACCTGTTTCTAAATCCTATGCTTCTTACCTTACACCATACTGTTAAATTTGGAAATATACATTACTTTTAATTAGTTTTTGACCAATAAATGGTTTTGATAGCTCTGTAACCTATTGTCACAAACAGGAAAATTCATCCATCAAAAAAACTCAGCTCTACAATTTAATTATGTGAGGTAAAACCCAAAGAACTCATTGTAGTGTATGAAAACTTTGAGATGTCTTTCAAAATGTTAGAATAGTTGGATGACACAGTTCCTTGTTTGTCTCTTGTTTGATTTGCTTTGGCATAGGACACAGTGCCACATAGTAAATGCATCTTGAAAAAGTAAATTTATTTCTCTCAGCATTCCTATATCAACACAGTACATGCAAATAAGTGGCATAGAGCCCATCAGCAATTCTGAGGATGGTATTGCCCAGCACAAGATAATGATCTAGGAGGCAAATGGCAGCATATTTTTATTTAACTTTCAGTAGGAAAGTAATGGAAAGAAAAATTAAACTGGACAATATATCATAGAAAAATAATTTTAAATGGGGTTAAGTAAAGTGTAATGAAATAATCTGGAAAATAGCTATAAACCTTTAAAACAACTAATAATAAATAAGTGTTATCTGAATTGAACTGGCAGTTTTTAATGAGCCATATATAATTTATTTGTGTCCTCATGAGGCCACGATTTTCTCCAAAGGCCATATCCAAAATTTTTTTCTTCATAATGAAGATAAAGTAGCACACATACCAAAAATCATCTGAAAGATGCTATAATTTAATCCAAAAAGATAGCAAAGGCTCATGTCCATTTGGGGGGAGATTGTATTTTATTGCATAACATGGTTTACAACACAGAGTTGGCTGTGGAATAGCAGTTTATTCCATAAGCAACCAATATATTTGCTAAAACATTAGTTCCTTTGGTCCTAATCATATTGCAATCTTTTGGGACTATTTCAATAACAATAATTTCAACAACTAATAATATCTAACTGAAGAAAATCTCATGACAGAGTTGCACCATTATGTTCTACAGAAACTTTATGGGGTATGTGTTCAACGTTTTTCATGCAAAAGGGTTCACTCCCCTGATATGCTGCCTAAACAATTCGTGGGTGGTATTTGAAGTCTCTGGTCAAAAGAAGATAACATCTAAGCTTCAAATACAAATCTTGCCTAATGCAAAGAAAAGGAAAATCATGAAAGATGAGAGAACAGTTTAATTTCTACAATATACACTTCAACAGAATGGGCCAATTTGTGATTTCCTGAGCTGTAAATAGATGAGCTAAACTCCCATTACAATTCATTACCTCTACCAAATGATTTGTGGTATTTTATTTTTATAAACTATACTTTGGCCTTTTGTTCTTAAAATTCTATACACCAAATAATCTAATCCATGAAATCTGGAATCTTGAGGTAAATGGTATTTCTCTTGCCTTTTTCTTAGACGAATGTTAGTATGTTAATAAAATGACTGTCATTAATTCATTAAACAAGTATTTGTGCAAGATACTTTTTCAGACACTTAAACTTCAAAAATCAATCAGACACAGACCCTGGCATCAAGGAGCTTGCCGTATTGTAGAAAAGATGGATGTGCAAATAAGTAAACATAGCATAGCGTGATCAGTGCTAAAATTGAGGGTCATGCAAGGTAATTATTGAACAAGACAATGATACACTTCAGAGGGAGAATGAAGATGAAGAGTTCTCTGTGGAGAACTTCCTTGAACTGGGACTTAAAGGATATAGGAGTTCCCCAGATAGATTAGAGGAAACAGGTATTCCTAGGAAGAGGAAAGAGCTTCTACCTAGGAGCCGAGGAAAATGGCATCCTTTCAGCCTTCTGGCAAAAGGTTTAGTCCATAAGGAACACTGTATTTCCTAGTGAGTCACAAGCAAATGATATAAATATTTCTGAACAAGATGTGTCCCTAGCAACAGAATATTAGGGGACTCATTAGGATGTGAATGATGCTCTGACCAAGTGGCGACTATGTAACACAACCTTAGAAACCAACTCTAGTAGCTTCTCCAGAAGACTTTATCTAAAAGAGGTAGGACTTTTGGAATAGATGCTGGTGGAGAGATTCCTGGAAGTCTCAGTTAAATTCCTGGCTTTCAATAATGGGAGGGTAGAACTTAGTTTTGATGCTAGTTAACTAGGAAAACATCAGTTTGTAATGGAAGTAAATGATGTGGAAGTTTGAATGTGAAGTGCTAGCACGCTCTTTAACCTCCCCATCATGATTGTCATTACCATCATCAAAATAGTCATTGTCATCATCATCATATCACAGCATATTCACACACCATCATCACACTCCTTTCACACCATGTGAAGTGGATGCAAACAGACTTGAACTCTAGCTCTCCTCAAGAGTTTACAGGTGATCATGCTGCAGAATCGCCTCCTTGAATGGCTGTGCAGGAGGTCACAATAGTGGAATGCTGGACAACCACTTAGTGGGACTGTCCCAAATGGCTGCCTCCATCAGACTTGTCTCAGATGTGGGTCTCTTTCTCTTTCTCGCTCTCTTCTTCATTCTCACTAGACTTTTTAAAACTCTTGTTTGTTTTTTCTCTTTATTTTTTCTTTCTTTAGTTTACTATGCCTAAACAAAAGAGCAAGATTTAGAAAGCATTACTCTGATTTTAGTGCCAATTTGACCATATTAATTGATTCAATTAATCAAAGAACATTAGATTAACAAAGGGATAAAGCTAGAGGCACCATTAGCAATCCTTTAGCACAAGTTCCTAATTTTACAAATTAGGCCACTTGTTTCCCAAGAACAACTGTGTTTACTCAGTATTTCTCCAGAAGCCAGTCACCAATTTCTGTTCACCTGCTGATATTCTTCCCTTTATTTCTCACTTTTCAATAGAATCCTAAAGAAATAGGACCTGCAACCAGCTGGAATGAATTCCTCTTTTTTGCTGAATTCACATAATGTTCATCTTTACTTTATGATGGCCTTTACTTGATTGTGTCTTCGAGTCTGGTTAGTGGTTTGTAAGCCTGACCTTCTCTGTTAGCCGATTGGAAGCCTTAGCTCTATACTCTCCAACAGTGTCCATAGTTAATGCACTGCATGTCACTCCAAAACAGGCTATTCCGCATCTACTTATGACACTAGGTATATAAATAAATAAATGGCAATACTGTGTGAGGAGTTCAACAATGAAAATATCTTCAAAATAAAAAGAAAGCCCAGAGGAGGAGGAGTGATTACTTTTGGGCTGAGGTGTCTCAAGGAAGACTTCCTGGAAGAGGCGATATCGAAGCTGGGTTTTACCAGATGACACTAGATGCTGCAAGAGGACAGGGAACATGTGGATGAGTTGGAAGAGCACAGGATATACAAAAGCATGAAGGCCATGAAACACCACAGCGTGTTTGGCAAAATATAAGCACTTCAGCATTGTTGGGGCATAAATTTCTGTGGGAAGGGGAATGGTGGAAGGTGCGTGTATCGGGTTACCACTCTGCAACAATAGCAGAGAACCCAAATCAACCAAACAAACAAGGGCTCATTTTTCTCATAGAAGCCTGGAAGTTTTGTTTCAGTAGATCAGCTATGTCAGGGCCGCATCTCTGCAATTCTAACACCGTTTCCTCACGGCCGCAGGATGACAGCTGTAGCTCTAGGCATCTTGTCTTTGTTAAGGTCAGGAAAATGATATATCTGTTCCCTTTTCCTAGGAAGAACAAAAGACTTTTCAGAAGTTCCTTCACTGATTCTTCTCACAGCTCTCTCTTTGGCAAGCACTGTGTCACAGGGCAGTCTGTGACACATGGCAACCCAAAGGGAACCTGAGAAAGTGACAGCTAACTTTTCAGGTTCTACTGTAGAGCCCTAAGCCAGAAGAATGGTTGGAAATGAACATTAGATTGGCTAACAACTGTGCCTGCTACAATGAGTTTTGAGAGAGAAACTAATTCTATATCATGAAGGTTTTTTTAAATGACAGGTTGAGGAGCTTTGATTTTGCCTTGTATGAACAGTTTTGAGAGGTGTAATCAAACTTGTATAATAGAATAAACAGTTGCTTAATGGTCTGACTGCAGAGGTACATCACCTCTTCCTTATACTTGTGAAACTAGCTTGAAAGGAAGTTGATATTAACAAACCACTATTCAGGGGCCGGCCCCGTGGCTTAGCGGTTAAGTGTGCATGCTCTGCTACTGGCGGGCCAGGTTCGGATCCCGGGCATGCACCGATGCACCGCTTCTCCGGCCATGCTGAGGCCGTGTCCCACATACAGCAACTAGAAGGATGTGCAACTATGACATACAACTATCTACTGAGGCTTTGGGGGGGTAAAAAAAAAAGGAGGAGGATTGGCAATAGATGTTAGCTCAGAGCTGGTCTTCCTCAGCAAAAAGAGGAGGATTAGCACTGATGTTAGCTCAGGGCTGATCTTCCTCACAAAAAAAAAAAAAGTTGATTAAAAAGGAAAAAACAAAAAAACACTATTCAATCTTTGGTCTTTCTAACTCTTGACATGCATACTGTCAGTAATACCATCTCTGAGAATGAAAGATGTAATCACACACATACATGTGCTCACGGACACACATATGACATATCTGACTTCTGATTATACTGATTTGTAAATTAACTCTTGAAAATTAAGACTCAAAACCTCCTCACTTCCATGGTTCAAGGTAGTAGAAGTCAATCATTGTCTTGTTCCATTATCGTTTTTATAACTGAATAGGAGTATCCACAACAATCACATAGGAGCAGCCTGAAATGAACAGTTTGTCTTCATCCCGTGACCAGTGAGGAAATTGATAAGAACAAAAAGGATTCTGGTATAAAATTTGATAAAAGGACTCTTCCCAGAACACTTTATTTTTAAAAAATAGCCATTTCTCAGATTAATCTCTGAAGTGAAAATACTCATTCCACTTTCTAAAATATGGATCATGGATGAGCTTCAATTGCAGAACCGAAAAACACTACTCTTGTTAATTAAGTCTATAGGAACAGAAACAGAAAGAAAAAAGGATAGTTAAACATAATTGCTTCAATCTCAAATGAGAGGAATAGAGGTGAAGAGTCTCTTGGAGAGTCAGGAGAAAGCCAAAAAGGGAAAACCAATGAACGGGAGCTGGGCACAGTGGTTGGTGAGGTCCCTGTAGGCGTCCCGCCAGCTGCTCCGGAGTGGGGTGGGCCTGCAGTCTCCGCAGGCAGCTCTCTCTGCACAAAGGGTACGAGCAGAATGTGAAGCAAACTGCCAACTGCACAATGGGTCAAGAGGGAGCTGGCCTGGGTTTTGGAAACAAAGAGAAACGCACAGCTGCTCCCAAGATTTTTAAGTTGAGGATGAGGAGTGACTGTGCAAATGAACTGGTATTTCCTGGGCAAGGCTGCACTGAGTTTCTGTCTTCTCCAAGTCTCAAGGGTTTTATTATTTTTCTCGAATTCTCGAGTCTACATAAACCTCGTGTCTTCACCTCCTATATCTAGCAGCCAGTGAGATCAAATCTTGGTATTATTGAAATTTCCATTGCATTTCTTAGCCTTGTTTTCTGTCCTCCTGGCCCTAGTCAGTCCTTGTAAGATTCTGAATTATAGTCTAGAAATGGAGAAAGAAAAGGAAATTTGCTTTTATTGATAGCATATATCTATACCTATATCTATATTTTACTCTGCAAACAAGCCTATGAGGTAGATATCATTATCATCATCATTTGCATCTAGGCAATGATGAAATGGGGTGCAGAGAGATTAAGTAACCTAACCAAAGCTGGTGACGAGTCTGCACAAGAATGTGTGTCCTGCTTAGGAGTCAAGCTCTGTGCTAGGGAGGAGTGGCTGAGAACAGTCACTGCTTTCTAATTCTGTGATCAGGAAGGTCCTGGCTATGGATCTCCACTAATGTGGGAAGAGTACATGGGACTTCAGTAAACCAATGATATTTATTGAGTTCTCACTATGTGTGAAAGACAATTACCAATAGCTAGGGGAAGAATCAAAAGTAAAAAGAGAATAGAGACCCTTCCACCTAACAGCCTAAGATACAAACAATGTAGAAATATGCTTCAATAATGAAAGACCAAATACGAAGTACTAATTATTTGCAACAATACTATAGGGCAGCCTGTGCCTCTAGGTGCTGAGGAAGGACGACCTTATTGATGCTCTGTTGTTAGATATATCAGATTGTTAGGTCTCTGGAAAATAGTAACGTCCCTCTTTATCCCTGATAACTCTCTTTGCTCTGAAGTCGGCTCTGTCTGAAATTAATATAGCTTCTCTTGCTTTCTTTTGATTAGATATTTCTCCATACTTCACGACCTTGGAAATACCTTTGACCGAAAATAGGCCTAGGGCCATAATGAATTCACAGGGTATCTATTTTTTTCTTTAGAGATGTTTTTCTAGATCATTTCTAAAATCATCTTGGCAGCTTTGGCTTCTGGATTTGGACATTCATTCATTCATTCATTCATTTTGCAAATATTTATGATACATCTTTTATGTTCCATACATGCTCTATACCTTGCCCTGGTGATATGACAGTAAACAAGATAGCATTCATCCTGGAGTCTATTTTCAAAAAGAGTGGAAAGCAGACAGTCTTCTTTCCATTCCCAATTTATCATTACAAGATATTTAACTTTCAATAAATTACCTAATCTGGACCTCAGTGTTTATCTATGAAAGGAAATTGCTATGAATTTGATTGTTTCTTTCAGCTTTAAATTCTGTAGCTGTGTACTTCTTTCATCTTTTCCACACTATAGGAGAAAAACAAAAATGGAAACAAAAACAGAAACAAAAGAAACCAGAATGTCTGCTGCCTAATTTGTGAATGCCCGTAAAGAGCAAAAGTCTCTCCTGATCAATATTTGATTGGCCTGGAAAGGAACTTGACTCAGTCCAAAGTAAAAATCGGACAGAGAGACAAAGAATTCAAACCATATTTAAAAGTGAACAGCAGTGAACCTTCCTAAAGCCAACAAAGAGGGAATGGACCTACGTGTCAATCTGCTAACCATCTATGAGTTGAAAGGTGGTAGGTATAGAACTTCTGCGACCTTTCCCAAAGCTGTTCCACCGATGTGATGACCATAAAGAAATACTTTGAAAAAGCATTTTCAGAATTAGGAATTATGGTAAAAAGATGAAGCATGTGTTTTCCACTTCACTCCATGGTGGGCCTTCTGCACACCCCAGAAGCCTGCAATCCTGCTCACTCTCTGGATAAGCATTTCTTATTCTATACTGTTTTCTCTTACGCACACCAATGCCTGCCCTCAGTCTATGTGGTTCCTTAGGCATAATTGCCACTTATTTCAAGACAAGTGCCCTGTGAGTTTGAAGGGTAAAGTTGAACCTTCAGGTGTTTCAAATGTCTGCTCTATTTTTCTTATCCTTCCTGGCTGAAATGTAAAAAGATTATGACAAATTAATTCTTACTTGTATTCCTCAGCTTATGCTGGGAGATGCTTCTTCTCTTTTCAAAGTGTAAGGACTCAGGTCAAGTACCAACAGGTAAATTTCCCGGAATGTCATATAGGATTTATGGGAGCCAAACTGTATGTATCTCAAGTGGAATAAAATAAACCCTCTGTAGCGTATCCACCTCTAATACCCTAGGGGAGAATTTTGTATTATCAGATATGACACAGGCAGGTTTTCCTACCTGTGGACGGAGACAGCAAAAGCTGTCTCATACTCTTGGGGCTAAGTAATATTTTGATCTTTTTCTATTTTTTCTCTTTCCTTTCCTGTCACTTAAGCAGGTAGCCAGCTCAGGGATTGGCCTGTGACATGACAGAACCACTTTCTTGTGTTTCCCAAAGCCTAAGAGCATCAGAAAACTCACAGGGCTTGCAGAGGAGGGAGCATGGAGGAGGGAGAGGGCTGCAGGACGGGAATAGTGGTTAGGGCAAGCAGGGACATGGGGCTCCAGCAGGCAGTTATCAGCCTCAGCAGATGTCCCCTCCCTTGCCTCAAGAGTAGTGCAGCAGCAGAACCCAGCCGTCTCCATGATTGCATGGCATGAGGAATACACCTGTAGCTGAGAATTTCTGCTCATCTACGGTCAGAGGTGAGTGAAAACAATCTAAGCCTCCCTAAATGAATTCTGTATTTTTTTTTAAATCTAAGGAAGTGAGAAACTGGAATGCACAAAAGCACAGAGGCGAGAGCAAGGAAATCTTGTTGGAGATGGCAGAATACTGCCAAACTCATTGGAGAGGAGACAGAATGAGGGACTCTGAGCACAGAGATTAGCTTGAAGAGAAGGAAGCGGTCATTAATTAGGTTGAAAAGACTAGAAATTATCTGAATGGTTTAGCAAGACAGAGGTAATGAAAACTCTTCCTATTCAAGGACTCCACCTGCCTGCTGCATTTGGAGGAATTCAGGAGAGGAGGTGGGAGATGTCCCCAAGAGGAGATAACCACAGTGACTCAGGTGGGAGGGGAGCAGGGCCTGGGCCATGGCAAGCAGAGTGGGGTTTTACAGGAAGGATTAGGAACCTGCACTGATCATGGATGGAGATGTTGGCAAAAGAGAAAAAAAGTTTTAAAATGACTTGACAACCAGGAGTCTGGTGTCTGGGGTAATCCTGGTGCCATGGAAGGTCACAAAACATTTGTAGGAGATGGGGAGGGACAGAGGGTGATAAGAAGTGGAGAGGAGGGGACAACTGTAACGGAAAATGAAGATGAAGACATAGTTCTACTAATTATCCTATAGACAAAAAAGTTAGGTACAATATTTTTATAGTCAGAATATTCAGTGTCTTAATAATCATTTAAATCTTATCTTACTGATGAGGAAACTGAGACCCTGGGAGACTATGACTCCTTTGCCCAAGACTGTTCAGCTGGCCATGCAGAAGGGACACAGGAATCGAGGTCCTGGCTCTACCCATTAGGACCCTGCCTGCTGCAGCCCTAGAGCTCCCGACTCCATCCACTGCCCCAGGCTGCATTCCTCGCCCTCTTTGCTCAGAAGGGTCTTCTGCGACAGTGCCAAAGCTCAGGGTACATCCTCTAGTGCATCAAAGAAAGGCCAGCTCTAGGAACCCGCACCATTTAGGCCTTTTTCTAAAATATGTCTATTTTCACTATTTTACTGTTTCGAAAACATCCTCTGAGCATTTTCTCTGTGCCAGGCAGTGCTTTGGCACAGCCGTGAGCAAGATAGTCCCAACTCGGATGGAGCTTACATTCTAGTGGGAAGAGCAGGCAGGAAACAGTAAACGAAATATGCCAGGTGGTGATAGTGCGGGATGGATACAAGAGGGTAAACGGATAGAGAGGAACGAGGCAGGTGGTCAGGAAAGCTGTTCTAATAAGGTGACCGATGAACACAATCTAAACAAGGGGAGACAGCCTTATGCAGAGATCTGGGAGAAGAACACAGGGACAAGGAGCTCAGCACGTGCAAAGGTCCTGAGGGGGATGTGTGCAGTGTGTCTGAGGATAAGAAGGAGGTCAGCAGGAAGATGTGCACAGTATGTCTGAGGAGCAGAAGGAGGGCTGCAGGACTGCAGCAGGTTGAGCACGGGGAGAGAGGAAATGAAGTCAGAGAGCTGGCGTGGACACAGGCCATGTAAGGCTTGTAGGCCATGGCCTTTGGCGTCTGTTATGAGTGAAAAAAAAAACCATTGGAAGGTTGAAAGTAGAAGAGTAACATAATCTGGTTAGTGTTTTATTTATTTAATTTATTTTATTGAGGTCACATTGGTTTATGACATTGTGTAAATTTCAGGTGTACATAATCATATTCTAGCTTCTGTATAGACTGCATCATGTTCACCACCAAAAGTCTAGTTTCTATCCGTCACCATACACATGTGCCCCTTTACCCCTTTCCCCCTCCCCCACCTCCTTCTCCTCTAGTAACCACTGATCAGTTCTCTGTATCTATGTGTTTATTTGCTTATCTTCCACATGTGAGTGAAGTCATACAGTAATTGTCTTTCTCTGTCTGACTTATTTTGCTTAGCATAATAATCTCAAGGTCCATCCATGTTGTCAAAAATGTCACAATTTCATCTTTTTTATGCCTGAGTAGTATTCCATTGTTTATATGTACCACATCTTCTTTATCCATTCATCCAATGATAGGCATTTAGATTTCTTCTAAGACTTGACTATTGTGAACAATGCTGCAATGAACATAGGAGTGCATGTATCTCTGATTGCTGTATGGGGAAGAGATTATAAGGGTGTGTGGGTGACAGCAGGGAGACACACAAGGAAGACTTTGCAGTAATCTAAGTGAGAAATTATTAGGGCTTGGTCTAGGACAATGAGCGTGACAAATGGTCAGGATTGGGCATAGCTTGAAGGTAGAATCAACAGAATTTGCTGATGAATTAGATGGAAGCAGAGGGATCATGAAGGACTTTAGCCATGATAACTTGTCGTTTACAAAAAAGTAAGACTTGAGAAGCACAGGTTTAGTGGGAAATAGGGAGAGGGGATAAATCATGAGTTACGTTTTGGATATTTCAAATCTGAGAGGCTCTTGAGAAAGAGAAAATCAGCCCCTGACATCTGGAAGCTGGCCTAGAACCATTCAGCTAGGACTTGGTGTATGTTTCTGGTGATCTTTGGCTGGAGGGCTTTGATACCTGTAGACATCCAAGTGGAAATGTTGAGAAGGCAGTGGTCTAGACCAGGGAGAAAGTCAAGGTTAGAGATGTAAATCTGGCGTTCACCCCTGCAGAGTACTTGAAGCAGTGGCACTGTAGAAGCTCCCTGGCAGTGGATGGGAAATGAGAGGTTGGACTAATCCTGGGGCACTTGTGTTTGGAGGTTGGGGAAGATGAGAGAGATCCAGCAAAGGAGACTAAGAAAGAATGGTAACTAAAGGGGAAGGAACACAGAGAGAAGGCGGAATCCAACAGCAGGCAAGTGAAGAAAGCATTCCAGACAGAGGGAGGGAGGAGCTGTGTCAAAGGTGAGTTCAAGTAACCTCAGGATGGGGAAGTGACCTTTCCTGTGGAATGTGGGCGTCATGGTGACCCAAGAAGCACAGTGTTGGTGGAGTGGTTGGGATGAAAGTCAGCTCAGAGTGGCTTCAAAAGAGACTGTGACAAGAGGAAGGGGAGACAGTGAGTGTGAATAACTCCTCTGAGGAGTTTTGTTGTTAAGGGAGGTGAGGGAAATGGAGCACTATCTAGGGAAGACATGGGCATATGAGGTAAAAGAAGGACTTTTTTGGATGCTGAATATAACGTGTCTGTGTGCTAATGGGTGTGACTCAATAGAGAGTGACTGGTTAACAATGTA
The DNA here is from genome assembly GCF_057802395.1 of Ceratotherium simum simum. Lineage (NCBI taxonomy): Eukaryota > Metazoa > Chordata > Mammalia > Perissodactyla > Rhinocerotidae > Ceratotherium > Ceratotherium simum. The sequence goes on along the minus strand of NC_141918.1, from coordinate 52,989,982 downwards.
GGAGAAAGGACACACTGGCATGAGTCACAGGGGCGAGAGTCAGGCATGAGTTCATCCACCACCGAAGGGAAGGCAGTGTGAGGTCCACTGAGGTGGCCGAGACACGTGCTGGTCTGAGCATGTGGGTGTTTCTCCCAAACATCTAACAGCTTCTGTGAGTTTTTCTGAGGAGATCATCAGCTAAATGAGAACAGGAAAGAAAGTACTAGAAGTTTGAGAATGGAGACAAGGTTGTGATATATCCTCTAGAGAGTGGAAGGGTCTTCCCACTGATCTTTCTCCTCTTCACGTCCTCCATCTTAACAAAAAGGAACATCAGAGTAGACATAGATGACAATATTATAAACAATCTTTAAAATAAAATTCTAAGTGCATATATATACATTTGTATCATTTTGAATAGTTTCAATTATATGTGTGTGTATACATACATAAATATAAAATTTGGTGTTGTTAAATGTGATACTTCTTAACTTGAAAAAATGTTGAACTCAGGAATAAAATATCCCTCAAAATATTTTAAAAACCAATTAAATTTTTGGTGATGCATAATATCTTTATGCATCAATTTTTAGATTTTTATACTTGATTACTTTTTTACTTTTACCCAGTACTTTGAAAGTTGTATCATCTGGACCAGTTGCTCTTAAACTTGAGCGTGTCAGAATCACCTAGAGGCCTTGTGGAAACACAGATTGCTGGGCTGCACTCCCAGAAATCCAGACTAAGTATGGCTGGGATTGGGCCTGAGAATCTGTATTTCCAGTAAGTTCCCAGGAGACACTGAGGCCGCTGGACCAGGGACCACCCTTTGTGAACTGCCGATTTAGGGTCACAGGGTCTTGTTGGTCTTCTTGTGTGTAAAGAGCAAAAGGGATGTTGGGAGGGAGGTTAAGAAGGGGCCAGGGCTGAACACACTTGTTCTTACCTGGGTAGGGACCCAGATTTTGAATGGCCTCCAATCTTCATTTCTTGCTTTATTCTCCAGCCACTGTACTTTCTGTCATTCCTGGAAGAAATCTCTAACTAGAGTAGTCCCTCGAGACAAGATAGAATTTCGTTCTGCTATAAAATTCTAAACTCTCATTGACAATGAGCCTTTTCTCTCACGATTTCCAAGGTAGTGTCGAGCATTTATGAATGTACTAGAAAATGCTGTGCTGCTAGAGAAACAAGCCATGGTTTTAGCAGCTTCCGCCAGCTGCCACCTTGTGAGTTGCCACCTTCCGACCCCGATTCCAGTTTTCTTACAGGGACGCAGGCTGTGGCCTTCAATTCTCTCGCCACCACTCTTCTCCTTGTTCCCCCTGGCCAACTGCGGCCTCTTGGGGCTGCCCAGATCCATCCGCCAGGAGTCCACGCAGTAAATGTGCCACCGACTCCGGCCCCTTAGGAGAGCTTCTGCCAGAGGGCCGTCAGCACCGCGGCTCCTCGGCTTCTTACTTAACTCGGCTCCGTCTGCATCTTTATGTTTTGTTTAGAGTCAAGTATACAGTTCTCACATAATAAATGTTGACTGTTAACTTGACCAATGTCTGCAATAACGCAAACGGGGATGTTTTGTAATTCCAACATGGAAAGTAGGAACTGAACAAGGTAGGCTGTTTCATAGACAATCTCGAGTGTCTGTAATGTAGATCAAATCATAAGGTAGCTATTTTAGAAATTTCTTACATGATAAAAATTCTAAAGGATAATATATGTCCATTGTATTTATCACAGCAAAAAAGATAAAGTTAAAGTACCTATAATACCATCATCCATAAATAGACTTAGCGGTGGTTTTAGCAACTGTCCTTTCCGATACAGGCACAGCCACACGTATGTGTGCAGGCACTTGTGCACACATGTGGACACGCACACACATGCACGTGCATGCACAAATACACACACATGTACAAATACACGCATCTGTGATAACACTAGACATGCTTTTTTGTGACTTGTTTTGGTTTTGTTTTATTCTTTATTGTGAACAGCTTTCCACGTTTTAAATAAAACAGCCTCATTTTAAATTGCTGTGGAAGTATTCTTTCATTTGAATGCCCCACACTCTCTTCACAACTTAACCAGTCTCTCTATTGCTGGACATTTCCTCCTCATTTCTTACTTTTATAATAAGACCCCCTTAACCATGTGATAGCTAAATCGTTGTAGTAAATTAAGTCCATCTTTAGTAATTGCTTTAAGATAAATTCCTAGAATGGTCATCTTCAAGGTATTAATGCGTATTACCAAATGGTCTTCCAGAAATCTCATACAAATTTTGTTTTCTACACCAGTGAGACTGCTAATTTCTCTAAAAGACTTTGCATGTCAGTGATGTCTGTATTTCCAGCACCTCTTATGGGGACTGACACATGTAAATAGTTGTCAAATGAATCAATAAATTTAAGTTATAATTCAACCACCGAAAATGTTTACGTTTTCTTAATAAATCATGAGTAGAATATTTTGGCTAAATAGATATCATCTTTTCAAACGAAAGCTGTAACTATTTGAACGGAATAATTGAATCTATTGTTTTGGTGAAGGGTTGCAAGATCATAGAACCTTGAATAAAGAGAAATTGAGCTGAGAGCACCCTACTCAACTACTGTCAGGGATTACAAAACAGAATGAATTGGGGCACATTTGGGGCAACATCGTATGGTGGATAACATATATTGGAGATAAATTGATTGCCTCATCAAGTAATAGCTTTTTCGGTGACAAAACGTGCAAAACTAAGGATACCATGATTTTATTCTTATAAACACCAGACTTTCTCTTAAGGGTTTATCCATGTTGAGGCTGTACCAATTCTCTATCTATCATCTAGCTAGCTATCTAGCTAGTTAGCTATCTTGCATTCTAAAATCTCTCTCTCTCAGTTTGCAATTGCTTTGTATCAGTACTTTTATATTATATAGAAACATAAGTTAATAGATTTTTCTCCTTTTACTAAGTGTCCAAGGTGATAGACATATGGTTGATACTGTTCAACAGAACAAATAGAGCAAAGTCAATGAACTTAGATGAGAACAATTAGTAAGTACAGAGCATATATGAAATGATATGACAATAGGAGCCCACAACAGGTCTACTATACTGAACAACAAAACAGAAAGTTCTGATAGAGTTACGACGGATTAATTAATTCATTACTCGACGTTCATCAAGACCAGACTGAAGTTGAGGCACCTGACTGCGTCCTGACGGACGTGAAGATGACCATGAATAGGCTCCTGTACCCAAAGAACTTACAAGCCAGTAGAAAATAAAGCACTTCATAAATGGCAAAGTACTTTAGCATAAAATCTATTGACTGATCCTTACAGTCCCCTTGATGCAAGTTGAGTAGGCAGGTATTACTAGGCACATAATGCAGAAAAATGAAAAAGCGAACTGAGGCTCAGAGAGGATTTTTCCTAAGTCATGTAATTTAGCTTCAAGTTCCAAAACTAAGACTTTAACTTTTAATCCAATGCTTATTCAACTACACTTTGCTAATCTCTTATAGTTGTAGGTATTTTGATTTAAAAATTAGTGCGGATGATAATTAAATTAAAAAATTCCCCAGTCATAGGTTTTTTTTAGTAAGATGATGATATGAGGACAAGGTAAGGTAGCTTTTTCTGTATCTTGTATCACTTCTGTTCATGTTTCAGGATGAAAACAGCATTAGCTTTTGTAAATTACTGTGATAGTTTACCCCGTTGTCCTTTTCAACTCCTGTCATTGCAGAAGGACGCTTGAGAAATAACAGAAAAGGTTCTGTGACACAATCAGCTTCAGTAGAAGAGAGTGCTTGGTTTGTCTTCCATGTGCCACTTTCTGAACACAGGAAGGATCCAAGGCAACAAGACCTGAGAGTAGCAGTTCCTAAGAAGCCATGGGACACAGGACCTCCCTGCTGGGACACAGGACACCCCTGCTGGGTGAGAGGCTTATGGCAGGATGGAGCCGGGATCCTGAGCAAAAAAGAGAGAGAGAAAAGGGAGAGAGAATCCAATAGGGAGAAGAATTCTGGCCCCCAAAGGAAAAAGTTTCTTATGGACTGAAAAGGATCACAGGAGAAGAGGAAAGGGATGTTTGCAAAACCCTCTTGACTCCAAGTGTATTCGCAATGGGCTGCAAGTCAGACCGTGTTCTAGACGGGCTGGATTAATGGTGTCTGCTCAGCTTTTCATTTGTAGCAAGCGTGATGTCAGGGTTAGTGTACCAAAATTCACTTAAATTTATTTATTTAAACATTGGAGTTTTAAGATTTTTCTATTTAAAATGTTGATAAAATGAATTAGAAATGGGAGAAGATATCATTTGAGCTCTCTGTCTAGCTCATGTTGATCCCTTTTTCTAAGAAAGCCACTCTACAGTCACAGAGTGGGCTCCCTACAGCCATGTTTTTGGGTATGTCCCTGTTCCTCTGGCTATAGTGACTTAGACACAGGTACATATGTGGTTCCAATGTGGGCCAGGGAATCCTCGCAATTGCCTTTCTGGGAAAGCTGGAATTGCAATTCAGTGATGATTTGAAGATGAGGGTTTTGAAGTTGGGGGTTATTGAGCAGTCATCTTCTGCACACCAGAGTGTAGATAAAGAGAGATGTTCAGAGAGGAGCAGAAAATGACAGACGGGACAGCTTACTGCTGTTCTGATTTTCAGTCATATTACTACATCAACACAAGTATAGAAATGGGTAGAAACAATACAGTATGTTAAATATGATTAGATAGAACATGAGATGTAAAAGCCCAAGAAATCTGAAAAGAGAAGAAGAGATGGTTGGCCACGTGAGAACCACGGTCACACAGTAAAAGTATCTTTTGCACATAAAACCTTGTCTCCAGCTGTTCCAGTGTTCTGCTCCCTTCTCCCAAGTCCCTTGACATCCCTAGTCTCATTCCCCATAAGTGACCCCTACTTCTGGAATAACCTTCTACAAATTTTCTTTGTAAATACAAATACTTTTGTTCACTCACTAAATATTTTTAAAATACCTACTATGTGCTAAAAAAAAAAATGAATGTCAGAAAAAAAAGCCCATTTCTCAAATACTTTACATCCTAGTGAAAGGAGAGAGAAAATAAACCACAGAAAATAATCAAGAATACCATGAGACAGTGGTAAGCACTACGCCGAGAATTAAAATAGGACAGCGTGGTATTGATGGGTTAGCTGCCTTACACCCAGTGGCCCGGGAAGGTTGCTCTGAGAAGTTCACTTTTCAGCTGAGCTCTGGCTCAGCTGGTGGAGATGTGATGGGGCTGGTGGAAGAGACTATTCCTGGTCATGGGGACCTCAGGTCTAGGGCAGTGGTTCTCAAAGAGCCGTCCTGAGAGTTCCAAGACATTTCAGGAGATCCACAAGGTCAAAACCATTATCATAATAATACCAAGATATTATTTAACTTTTTCTCTGTGATGACAATGGCATCTGATGTTGCAAAAGCAAAGCTGGGAAAAATTGTGAAGCCTTAGCAGGAACCAACTGAGTGGTAACAAGCTGTATGAGTAGTCATTGTGTTTTTTGTTGTTTTTGTGTGTGTGTGAGGAAGATTAGCCCTGAGCTAACATCCAATGCCAATCCTCCTCTTTTTTGCTGAGGAAGATTGGCCCTGGTCTAACATCCGCACCCGTCTTCCTCATCTTTATATGGGACACCGCCACAGCATGGCTTGACAAGCAGTGCGTGGGTGCGCGCCGGGGATCCGAACCTGCGAACCCTGAGCCGCCAAAGCAGAGCCCGAGCACTTAACCGCTCAGCCACCGGGGCGGCCCTGTGCTTTTTAACGTTAAGTACACACAGTTTTAAAAATGTGAACCTCACTTAACAGTCTCCTTGTTGAAACAGGACAAAGATTAATTTTATTATATCTCACCCCTAGAGCACACATCTTTTTAATATTCTGTGTGATGAAATGGGAAGTACACATATATCACTTCTGCTGCACACCAAAGTGGGGTAATTGTCTCGAGGCAAAGCCCCTCATTAACCTTGTAATTGAAAAAGATATATTCTTATGGAAAAACTGCAGCTACTAAATAAACCAGTGATGATAAAATTAGAAAATCACAATTTTACCATTATTGATAAACTAATGGATCTAAGCGTTGACCATTATCAGCTACTAACCCACAAAAAAGAAAAACAATCAGATATTACATGCATCCTGAGGGAAGAACCCACCACGAAGGCAGTCTCGCCGAAAAAAAATAAGATAAAATAAACTTTAATCTGATCAAGACTCTAGATCAAACAACCAACATACAGGAACCACAGACCACAGGGGAATATGTTAAATGATACCATGGAGATGCAATTCTACATGAAATTCTACAAATAATCTAATTTCTTCAATAAAAATTTGCAAAAATAAGAAAAAAAAGTGGGGGATGGACCTCTAAATTGAAAGAGACAAGAAATTTTAACTAATTGCAATGTGTGGATCTTTTTGGATACTGATTTTAAAAATTCTTTATGACATTTAAAAGACAATTGGAATCTGATTATTTACTGCATAGTTGATAATATTAAGGAATTACTATTTTGTTATTAAATGTGATTGGTATTATTGTGGTTAGATCTTTTAAAAAATCCTTATCTTTTATAGATACACACTAAAATTTTTATAGATTGAATAGGAGAAATAAATAAATTGAACCAAAAACTAACATCAGGCTTCATGGTGAAAATATCTACTAAATCAGGAGAAAAATAAAGATGCCTACTATTGCCCTCATCATTTAATATTCTTTTGGAAGTGCTAGATAATTCACTGAGGCAAGAGAACTAAATAAGGAGTATAGTAATTACCACAGAGAAAGCAACATTATCATAAACTACAAAAATATTTATAGGGAATGAATTGAAAACCTATTAGAACAAGTAAAAAAATCAGTACGGGTACTAGTTATAATACCAGTGTAAACAGTATTAACTTTCCCTCATACAAACAACAGAAAGCTATGATATATAACGATGGGCAAGATCTCATTAAAAATGACAACAAAAAGTAAAATACATAAGTATATATGTAACAAGAACTATGAAACACTATATGAAGAAATTTTTGAAACTTTTATGGAACACCCAAAAAGTACATAGAAGAAATTGGTATTATAAGGATATCCACTCCCTGAACTCATCTATATATTCCATGCATTCCCAAACAAAAGCCAACATGATTTGGAGTGAGGAATACACTTGAAAAAAACATGCTGAATTTCTTTTTACAAATCAACAGGTAAGTGTAACCAGAGGAAATGTCGATTTTTGATTCCTTCTTTGCCTCTCTCCCACTTTTTGAGAAAGAAGGAAAGCAGAAGACGTCCCCGGATGTCCATCCGCGGTGGGCTGGCCAATGGGGGCTTTGGCTTCAGCGGCCCCACGGGGCCCAGCTGAGGAGCAGAGGACATTGTCAGCAGCTGTGAGCTCTCACACAACATCTCACTTAAAATGTCATGTGTGCTACTTGGTTTAAATTGTCACCCCTCCAGCAACCACAAACAATGCAGACACAGCAGATGTGTTTTCTATTTAGAATTAAACAGTTTATCTCAACCACTGTCATTGTTATAGGGAAAAAATAAATAAATATCCATCTTAATGTAAACTTCAAAAGGTACTTTCTGGCAGCAGGAGATATTTTCAAATCCAAAGTCCTCTGAGAAAACTAGGATTTGACCACAGATTTTTTTTCAAATCAAGATGCTGGCAGCTCCAAGAGTAGTAAAACACAGCCTGGTCAAAGATTTTTGGCCAGATATTACATACAATAACTCATGTCGTTGATGCTTAATGGTCCAAAACATTAAGTAAACATCATAAATGTCTTTTCTTATTAAATGTTCCATTCAAACATTTTGTTTAACTCTTGTGTAATGGATAGAAAATAAGAAAGCTGTAGTAGAGATTGGCCCTAATGACAATCTTTGATTCATCTTTTGAAGATATTTTTAAAAATGTATGCCATCCTCAAAGTTATAGAAAGAAAATAGCATTTCTCTCCTTTGGTGTGTGCATTCCAGCTCTGGAAGTTAGGCTACTTGTAAGCTTGACTTTGTCAGGTCAAGTTCAAATTACCACCCATGTATTCAGAAGAATATAACTTTGTTCTCTCTCAAGTTGGGAAGTCAGTCTTCCTTCCTCTGTGATAATTAAGTAGAAATATGGGTGTTTTCTTAATGTGAGTTTTCAAAGACAAGGAAAATGCTGCTCTTCAAAGATCATTTTGCCAGAACAACAATTGACGTAGTAAAAGAAAAACCAAGATTGGTTTGTAAAAAAAATGGCCTATCGAGGCAGCGATCCCCACTGTACCCCAGTGCATGTATCTTGACATAAATGCACTTGTGTTTCCATAATCTGGAGATTCCATTTAGTCGTTAAAACATGACTCATTTTATCCTGGATCCAACCTCAGCTTTGCTGTTGTAGTGTTCTTTTACTCTGTAGCTAAAACATCAGTGAAAAGCCCTGTGGTGACATTGTACTTGTACTTTTCCGTGGAGCTTCTTTTCTTCCAATTTAAGTCAAGACAGTTGCTCAGCTATGCTGCTTGGGTTATATATACTCATGAACCCGGAGCGCCAAGAGAGTGGTCAGGATGCTTTCTGGTTCTGTTAGGGAGGAGAACATCCAAACAGCACAAACCAATGGCCATCCATTTATGTTTTATCATTTTTGTGTGTGTATGTGAGGAAGATTGTCCCCGAGCTAACATCTGTGCCAATCTTCCTCAGTTTTGTGTGTGGGTGGCACGGCAGCATGGCTTGATGTGTGGAGTAGGTCCATGCCTAAGATTCAAACCCACGAACCCCGGGCCGCCAAAGGGGGGCATGCAAACTTAACCTCTATGCCTCTGGGCTGGCCCCTGTATTTTATAATTTTTATGTAAAGAAAACCTAAAATCACATAGGGTATGTTGCATCCCATCTCGGTTGATTCTCACCGTATGTCTTGCATCACACGCAGGAAGCCCTACACTTTTGCAGGGAAGGGTACCTGCACTGCCCTCAGTAATAAGATTTTCTAAACGAAACTCCTCGAAGTTTGTATTTTCACAGCATATCTTTGATTTATATGTTTATTCATTCATTCACTCAATGTTTCATCTGACAATTATTTATTACACAACTACTATGCTATAAATGAGGAAATCTTGTCCTTTCCTTGATGAAATTGCTAGTTAGACTCCTGCTGGTCTGCTGTATTTCTACTTCTGCCAGAACGAAAACAGTTTTCTCTGTATATAAAATTCATTCAAAATCCTCAAGGACAATCGCCTGCTGCATCTACCGTGGAATGACCAAGGCCATTGTTTGATGATAATGATATTGAACTATATTTATATGGTATCTGGAGCCATAGATTTTGCAGATGAATGATGTTAAAGGTAGCAGAGCTGCACAATTTTATAGTATGAGCAGTAACAGGATAAGAACAAAAGCAACAGCAAAGATGCTCCTCTTCCTTTTCTAAGCTTGGGAAAGATGAATATTCCTCACAGTTATTCTAAAACATTTGTATTTTCACTGGCTCCAAGATCTAATACCTAAACAAGTAATTACAGAGATATTTTGAAAAATGCTCCATAAGCAAACATTTAATGAGGGAAATATACAATATGTTTTTTTCTCTGCCAAAAAGTCTTAAAATTTCATGCTATCAAACTACTATTTGAGAAATGTGGTATTTCATGGCTCAGCTATCTACATCTTGATATGTCACTGTACCATAAAGGAAAGCATAGCTGGACTGACATTTGAAATCAAAAGACTGAAATCTGGGGCTGGCCCAGTAGCACAGTGGTTAAGTTCGCACGTTCTGCTTCAGCAGCCCAGGGTTCACCGGTTCGGATCCTGGGTGCAGACCTGTTCACCGCTCACCAAGCTGTGCTGAGGCAGCGTCCCACATAGAAGAGCTACAACTCTACAACTATGATACACAGCTATGTCCTGGGGCTTTGGGGAGAAAAAAGAAAAGAAGAGGAAGATTGGCAACAGATGTTAGTGCAGGGCCAACATTCCTCAAAAAACAAAAAAAGATTGAAATCTATTTCAGATGCTACCTGTCTTGGAAAGTCTTTCTCTCTGAGGGGAATGAAAAGAATAATGATGATGTGTAAATAATAAAAATGGGCTCCCTGATTCTTTTTATCTACTTTTATCACAACAGAAGCTTTATTGGAGTTTTGGAAAAGAAAATATTTTAGTAATCAAACTTGTCAATCAATACCTCAAAGAATTCCTTTTCCATTAAAGCATAAAAAAAGTGGATGGGGTAAAAACTGTGAATTCCCCTGAGAGAGATCAGTAAATATTGAAGCCTGAATTCTGGAATATTGAAATCTCATACATTACCATTCTCTTCTTTCTATTTCTCTGCATTAGATGACATCAAAGATTGAGAGAAATTTATGTATCAGCTTTATTGAAACCCCAAAGAACATTTCTATATTTTCTTTGGTTGAGGAAAATTTTAAAGTATTATTATCCTGAAAAATCCCTCTAATACTAACTGCAGTAGAGCCACTAAAGCATAAAGGACTCTTCTAGCAACTTTTTCTCGGCAGTTACACAGAATGGGACTTATTAAGATTGTGTTAGAAATCCTCCAATATACTCTATTTAAAAAGCACTAGGTGATACCTCCATCCTTAGGCTTGTTAATGACAATCAGTCGCTTCATTCACTTAGCTGAGGAGATGTGTTTTGAAATACACTTTGGGAAGCTTTGTATATTTACACGAAAGTGTTCTTTGAAGAGACAAAGACAGTACAGAAGGGAACAAGAACTGTGAGCTGGGAACCAGGCTGCCTCAGCTGGAGCCAGTGTGGTCACCAAGGTCCGGTGGTGACTTCTGTCTACCTCTGTTTCCCTCTTTGAAAATTTAAGTGCTTCCCTCACTTTAATAACGATGCTTGGCACTTAGAATACGTAAAATATGTGAAAACTCTTTCACTACACTCTAAAAAAGAAAAAAAATTGCAGAGGACCTAAGTGATGTGACCAATTATTATTTCTTCTTAATAGTACAGAGGAATCAAATGTAATGGAATCAATAAGAATGCAATAATGAGGGTTGTTTTAAACTAATAATAAACATATCATTATCATTAAACTAACTGTTAAACTAATAATGAAACATATTATCATTAAACTAATAATGAAATATCACTTTAGATACATAGAACGTGATGAGCCACAGCAGTGCCTTCATTTCAAATGGAAAGAAGTGTTGGCTATCTAAGAAGAGTTGATTCGTAAATTGACTACAAGGTGTTTCTTTTAACTTTTAGTGAACATTCCTTTTTTTTCTTTTAAAGGTATTCAGACATAAGATATTCTCTACAGCTCAAGGTGGTTCAGCGATTACAGGAGAGTTTTAGTGTTTACAAATCCTAAAGGATGGGAAGAGCATGAGACCGTGGAGAATGCTGGACCCTCATTCTTGTGACCATGTTTTGCAGCAAATCTCTTTCAATACTTTGGCTAAACCTCTACAGATAGCGGACTTGCCAGAGCTTCTTCAGCCAAAAGTGACGTAAATTTGAATAGATTGGAGCTCAGGTGCCCAAACCAGGAAGAGTAGGGATGGAGGTAAACACTCTGACAACTATCCCAGGTCCTGAATTCTTCAGTTAATCTCTCTCTCATGTTCTTGTCATGACCCTACACACTGGGATAGAGCAGCGAAGAAACAAAGCAGATAGAATTTTCCACCCTGATAAACTTGCGTTGCTTCATAAGCCTTTACTCATGAGTTTGATGTAATCAGACAGAGATGGGCAAAGGGCTACCCTGGCGGAGAAGGCACACGAGCAACTTACAGAGAGAGGGAAGTGTGTGTGACGGAGCATGCCAATAAGGCACAGATGGCTGAATCACAGATTATGCATAGGCATGAAGAAGGAGATGATAGCTAAGCTGGAGTCAAAGGTCAAAGGGCAGTGAATGCCACAAAAGCAGTCAACATCTAAAATATCGTTTTGAAGATGAGTGAACAGAATTTGGAAACAGATACTAGGTAAAGAAGAGAGAATTGTCAAAGGGAAGTATAAAGTTTCTAATTCTAGAACCAAAAGAGCCTTCCCTGTCCCCTCCACTCACCTTCACACATAGCCACACCAAACTACAGTGTGTCAGTGTATTAGTCAGGGTTCCCTGACGCAACAGACCCAACAAGATGTATAGTTATACAGAAAGAGATTCATTGTAAGGAGTTGGCTCACATGATTATGGAGGCTGAGAAGCCCTAAGATCTGTAGTCGACAAGCTGGAGACCCAGGAGAGACATTCTTAGTTTGAAGGCCTGAGAACCAGGAGAGCTGATGATGTGAGTTCCGGTCCATAGGCCTGCAGGCTCAAGACCCAAGAAGAGCCAATGTTTCAGTTTGAGTTCAAAGATAGCAAAAGACCAATGACCCAGCTCCCCAGGCAGGGGGAGTTTCCTCTTACTTGCAGGAAGGTCAGCTTTTTTGTTCTATTCTGGCCTTCAATTGATTGGGTGATGCCCACCCTATTAGGGAAAGGAATCTGCTTTACTAAGTCTACAGATTAAAACGTTAATCTCATCCAAAAACTCCCTCACAGACACACCCAGAATCATGTTTGACCAGATATCTGGGCACCGCACGGCCCAGTCAGGTTGACACATAAAATTAACCACCACTCTGGTTTAGGCATATCTTCGAGTCTTTGTTCACAGGAATTCCTCTGTTTGAGATGCTTTCTCCACTCTCCTGACCCACTTCACCCCCACTCCTGTTAGCCACCACCATCATCCTTGAGGATATCTTCTCGTCCTTTAAGAATTTGCCCAGATGTCATTTCTGAAGACTTCCCTGAAGCCCTACAGCTGCCCTAAGCAATACTGGGCATGTTCTAGCTCCCACAGCACTTCACACATGCTACCAATATGGCACTATCCTATTACTTTAATTATTAGTTCAAATTTCTGTCGGCTTATATTAGTATGTGAGTCCCCCAAAGAGAAAGATCATGCTTTCTTTTACTATTTTAATGTGTTAAAAATATATACAAAGATAAAATTTGTCATTTTAATGATATGATGCAGCAATTCTACTCCTAGGTACATATGCAAAAGAATTGAAAACAGGGATTCAAACAGATACACAATGTTCAAAACAGCATTATTCACAATATGCTAAATGTGAAAACAACCCAAGTGTAATCAACAGATAAATCCACCAGCAAAATGTGGCATATCGATACAATGGAATATTATTTGGCCATAAAAAGGACTGTAGTTCTACTATGTGCTACAACATGCATGAACCTGGAAAATATTATGCTAACTGAAATAAAGTGACCATGCTTTATTCATCCATGTACATCCTCCACTTAACATGGCATCTGGCACATGCCCAGCAAATGATTTTGGGGATAGGTTTGGAGTCAGAGTTCCTGAGTTCAAGTCTTGGGACCTTCACTTCCTAGTTGTATAATCTGGGCAAGTTATTTAACTTCAGATGCCTAATTTTCCTCACATGAAAAGTGGGGGTAGTAATTGTACCTCTCTTGTAGGATTATTATGATGATTAAATGAGTTAATTTGTAGGGAGCTTAGAACAATATCTGAAACACAGTAAGCACTAAGTGTTTTATTTTTAATTATTTTTATTATAATTAAATTATTATATTATTATTATATATTATATATTATTATATATATTATATATTTTATATATTATTATATATATTATATATTTTATATATTATTATATATTATTATTAATAATCATGTTAGTTAATGAAGTTATGGAAGAGGGGCTGGAAGGAGTTATTAACATGTGAGAGATACAGCTTTTAGGAAAGAACTGTTAATACTAAGAACACTGAAATTATTTTAAAAAGATTTTTTGTGTGCCATATCACAAGAGCGCATGCAAGAATGGGCACTGAGGTTGTACTGTCCCAATATGAACCACGGCTCACCACGCACTAGCTGTGTGGCTTTGGGTAAACTACCTACTGTCTGAGCCTCAGTTTTCTTTTCTAAAATGGGGTTAGCAAGGGTTGTTATGAGAGCTAAATGATGCATGTAAGGAGATTGGTATCGTGCCTGGAACAAATTAAGCACTCAATAAAGGCGAGCTGCTGTTAATAGTGTTAAATTAGAGAGTCTTTATTGAGTTCTTGACACTCTTTGATCAAAAACATTAGTCTGTGACTTTTAATATTCTGTCCAGTTGATTTCACCCATAACCTCAAGTCAAAGACAGTCTACTTTAAATTGGAATTGGCTTTTAACCAGTTTTCCAGAATGCCTACATATGCAATAGTAAACATGACATTCCTCTGAAATTGACCTCAACTGTTCATTACTGCCTAGACAGTGAGGAGCAAAATTCTTCAGCTTTGTGTAATGTCAAGCTCAGTGCATGTCCTAGTTTTAAAAATAAGACAATTATGCAGATGGAGAGAACAGATGGATTGGATCGGTGAGTGTTTATCATTTTTTAATATTTTGAAACCAGATGTGCTACGTACACATTGCTGGTTGCCTTCTAAGGAAGCTTCATTGGTGGGTTACTAATCTTTAATAAGAAATTACAACGTTTTCATCCAGCTTAAATCAACTATTTTTAATATACAGTTGGACAACCACTGCTGCAATCCTTTAGAAAATAGAAAACAGATGCTTAATAGAAGGAATACTATCAGCCAAGAAATTCCTGATGATCTTTTTATAGAATGTAAACTTACATATTTTATGGGTCTTTTAATGAACTGCTATAGAACAACTTCAGCAGTCAAAACATTTCATGAAAATAGACGTGAACAATTTGTCACTTGTTACCATATTCACAGAAAATCTTTCAGTTGCACTCCTGGGAAAATGGGCATATTAGTGGCTCTTACTATGTTATTAACAACATCTGTTATTTACCATAGATTTCATTGGATACATCGGAGAAAGGAGGAGTTAGGATAAACAAACCAAGGTACCTCTGTTTCTCTAGGTGTTTCTGCTGGACCTGGCAAAGATCCCTTGCTAGGTATGAATAATTCTGTGCTAATTGTGCTCACAGGGGAATGGCACAGTGGAGTAAAGCCAAAGATTGTGTTCTCTTTCAGGGATGGCTTTAGTAAAGGAAAGTCTGATGGGAACTTGGACCCTTGTGAGCAGGACTGTGGGTTAGAAGAGTCTAAAGGGAGCCTACTATTTGCCCCTTGGGGCAACAATTTAACCAACCTTCCATTGGCTCAGTCCAACTGTGAAATTGATGAAAGGAGGTAGCAAGAAATAGTCACCTAGTTCCATTTCTGAGGTGCACTTCTGCTGGACGTGCCCTGTACCTCCACAAGTTGAGACACAGTAACAAGAATGGAGAGAGTCGGGATTTACTCCTTACATAGCTCTACCCCGTCACCAATGCAGATCTCATATACACTTCACCATCCCTTGTGATTTTTAATGCTGGTCTAGAGTATGAGGGATGAAGAATTAGGATAAAGAAAAGGAAAAGAAGAAAGGGGAAGAAAAGAAGAAAGGGGAAGAATTAAGGAGCAGTGTAAATACTCTGCACTCAGCATCATCCCAAAAGAAGTGGGTAGGTTTTTAAACAAAACAAAATAATATAGCATCTTACCCACTCTGTCTCACCCCTGTCCATGGGAAAAGATAAAGGCTGATTGTCCGATGGTGCTAAAGTCATCAAATTTAGAATAGAATGGTATGGAGACACTATTTCCTCTTCTGGGAGTGTACAAAAGCTATTTCCCTTGTTTAAAAAGAAACATTTTGCCCTTACGATATTTTGGGAGGTAAAAAAAAAATGTAGAAGTACTATCACACCAAAAATTTGCTTCTTGTGGAAAAGTTCAGACACATAGACTATCTCACCCTTATAAGAAATGAGTGTAAATCTCAAAAATTCAGCCTAAAATACAACATTTATAGCATAACGACAATGTTACTATGAAAAGACACTTAGGATGCCCCATAAGCCTGAGCACATAGCAAGAACTTGGAAAGCTGCTCTTGTACGGCCTTCCCATACAGCTCAGTGAATTATTATTGATTAGTTCATTCATTCAACAAATATTTTGAGGTGTCCTATACGTGCAAATCTTAGTGCTGTATACTGTGCAAGATGCCCAGATGTAATTAACATGCTCTTAAGGAAGTTAGTCTTCTAGAGGTGATAAAAATGAATAGAAAGATGGCAGAGGCTGCTACTGACCATTCAATGTCTCTTTTTAGCATTCAACCTAATGGCTGCACACCCCTTGCAATTAGGCATTACATGTAATTATATTCTGGTTAATGATATGTAAGCAGAGTGCTGTTGGGGTCTCTGAGATGGCTTTCTTAGGTGAGCTGACTCTGCTGAGAGATGGGCCTTTTGCCCCTTCCCTTCTTTGTTCCTCCTTCCTGTTTCCTGGAAAACATACAGTTTGAGCTTCAGCAGTTGTCTTGAACAATCAGGTGACCTTCAGGATGGAAACTCTAGATTGGACAAACCAAAATAGAACAAGACTGGGTCCTTTTGAGCAAGGAGTCTACGTACCAGACCCAAACTGAGTACGTTCCACTGCTTTTACATTAGAGAACCATGAAGCTCCATCTTATTTGGGCCAAGCCTAATATAACTGTTACATGAAATTACTATAATTAATGCTGGGAAATGATAAGTAGTGTTATGTAGACACAAATAAAATGCCGTGAGAATAAAGGAGGGAAAATCGTGATGATCAAAGGGGATTTGCAGAGGAGGTGGTGTCTTAGTCATCTCGGGCTACTGTAACAAAATAACACAGACTGGGTGACCTAAACAACAGAAACTTATTTTCTCACAGTTCTGGAGGCTAGAAGTCCAAGATCAAGGTGACTTCAGAGTTGGTTTCTGGCTAGGGCTCTTCCTGGCTTGTAGAGGATTGCCTTCTTGCTGTGTCCTCACATGGCCTTTGCTCTGTACTGAGAGAGAGATCTCAGGTGTCTCTTCCTCTTCCTCTTATAAGGCCACAAGTCCAAAGGAGTAGAGCCCACCCTTATGACCTCATTTAACCTAATTACCTCCCTAGAGGCACCATCTCCAAATACAGTCACACTGAGGGTTAGGACTTCAACATACGAATTTTGAGAGGACACAATTCAGTCCGTAACAGGTGGTATATGAACTAGGCTTGTAAAGTTGGGTAGCATTTAAATGTACAAAGACTGCCAGTGTTGGAAACAAGGGGGTCAAATAGTTAGAGGCAGGAACATCCAGGATGTACACATAAAACAGGAGTGGTTCCAGGGGATCAGACTCTAAGGGCCATAAAGGGAATTGAACTATAAGAAACATGAAATGTTCGACAGAATTGGAAAGCTAGTTTGGAAATTGAATGCCAGGCTCAAGTTTGGACTTCATTGTTCTGAGAATGAGGAGTCATTGGAGGTTTATGAGCTGAGGAATGACATGATCAGAGTTGAACTTCAGAAAGACAACTTGTGGGTAGAGTGTAGGAGAGATGGGATTGAGCGGAACCTGGAAGCAGAGAGAACAGTAAAAAAGACGATTGCAATAGTTCACGGAAAAGATAATGACTTGAAATTAAATACAACCATTGTTTTGGTTTCGAGGTGGAATTCTTAATATTCTTCTTATCTCTATTTTTCCATTTGATTTTTGGCATTCTCTTCCTGCAGCTTTTGTCTTGGCATTTTGTGTTCTGAAGACTGAATCCACTACTGAGAAAGTGTTACAGGTGAGTACATGGAATTCACACCCAGCGATTAAGGAATTTTTGGAAAATTCAAAGGCAGAAATATGTCACCTGTCAGAGAGCCGTAATATCTGATATGTAACTGGATTCGCCTACCCATAGGAAACCTTGCAGTTTTGGTTTTCATGAAACTTAAATATTTCACAACTAAATATTTAAGTTTGGTTTTCATAAACTTTTGTTTTTCATAAAACCAAATTTGGTTTTCATAAAACAAATATTTCATAGCTCAAATATTTCACAACTAAAAGTGTAACTCTCTATGGAAAATGCTAAACTTGGCATTTCAATTTTTTTTCAGACATCTTGTATATAGCTGCACAAATTAACTACCAAATGACCAGTCATCATGTTATCCCTATCATTCAAAATAAACTTCAATGTTTATTATATATGAATAGGAATTTGTTTAAAAAATTCTGGGAAAACCTCTTGTATAGCAAAAACAGCATATTTTGCTTGCATTTTAGCTACCAAGTGGTTTAGTTTTTCATGTTTTTTTTTCAAAACAACCTCATTTCTTCTCATGCTGGAATTCAGCCCCTAGTTCTACTCATGATAACCAGAACTCCAGTCCATTTGGCATTGACCCAGCTGATCATTAGCTGAAATTATTCATTAATTGTTTCTAAATATCCTCTCTAGATTAGTTGCTATTTTTTTTTCCCCAGACTAGAGGCTCAGTGGTTTAGAGCATATCGTTGTAGTTTCTCCCCAATGTCAGAGTCACAGTCCACTCCCCTAGTTTGCAGAGCAAGAAAATAGATCACGAATCAATAAATAGCTGCTGACTGACTGCATTGAGCAAGGCAGTGGGCTAGGCGCTGTTGGGAATGCAAATAAAACCCCTGTTCACTGACTCATGAGCTTTAGTTCCAGATTTTCTAAAAAGATTTTTTTCCAGACTGTCTCCAACCAGAGAATTCCAGGAGCTCTGGCCTGTTTGAAGTTCCTCTGGAATAGCCTGCGCCTCCCTAGCAGGAGCCTCATGCTTGCCTTTTACTGTGGCTTCTCCACTACCATGTTCCTCCTCCTGTTCTACAGGCGTCTCCGTGCTCCGGTCCTACAGCTCTGGCTGCTGAGTGATGCCTGCCACCCTTCAGATTACCTTCAGTAGTCAGGATACTTTCCGTAGTCTGAAGCCTTCTCTTCCCCTGCCCGTAGATATTGGTTGATCTCCATCCATTCCCAGGACAGTGCGTCCATGTGTACTTCACCAGGCTCCAACAGGCCCTCTTCAGTAGACCCGCACTGCACAGGCCACAAACAGAGCTGCCTGGGGATCTCTAAGTCTCATAGATGTTCTAATTTCAAGGAAATTAAAATTAGTTTTCTTTTTTTTTTCTCTTTTTTTAATTCTGATACTGGATCACAGGAACTGGACAGAAGGACCATCTTAAGGACTAATATGAAAAATACCACAGCCTCCCCTGTTTTCCTCAACTCTTTCTTCCTTCTTTAGAATGAGTTCTTTCCCATAAGATTTCTCCATCCCTCAGACCCCCAACTCCCCAGATATATTTGAATCCTAGGGTGAAACAGCAGAGGCAGAGAAGCAGGAAGCCCAACAATAAAGCTTTAGTTAAATGCTCCACTTCCCTGCTGTTTGTAGTGTTAAATGGTCTTTTAACTGGGTCCCTGAAATTTCTCTTCCGGGCTGTGTCTCAGAGAGGATGGCTCCATCTTACCAAGTAGCAGTTGGCTTTGCAGCCCATGGCAAAGCAGAGCTCAGGTCAAGGCAATGGGAGAAATCCTCACTGGAAGGAACTAGATACAAGTTGATAGATGGAATGGTCACATTGCTCTAAATAATGAACTAGACCAGCCTATGTTCAACATTGTTAACTATCAGAGAAATGCAAATCAAAACTACAATGAGATATCACCTCACTCCTGTCAGAATGGCTGTTATTAACAAGACAGGAAACAACATGTGTTGGAGAGGATGTGGAGAGAAGGGAACTCTCATACACTGCTGGTGGGAGTGCAAACTGGTGCAGCCACTATGGAAAGCAATATGGAGATTCCTCAAAAAATTAAGACCAGAACTACCATACGATCCAGCTACTCCACTGCTGGGTATTTACCCAAAGAACATGAAAACACCAACACATGAAGATACACCCACCCATGTGTTCATTGCAGCATTATTCACAATAGCTAAGACTTGGAAGCAACCTAGGTGCCCATCAAGGGATGAATGGATAAAGAAGATGTGGTATATATACACAATGGAATACTACTCAGCCCTAAGAAACGATGAAATCCAGCCATTTGTGACAACATTGATGGACATTGAGGGTATTATGCTAAGCAAATAAGTCAGAGAGAGAAGGTCAAATACCATATGATCTCACTCATAAGTAGAAGATAAAAACAACAACAATCACATAGATACAGAGATTGGATTGGTGGTTACCAGAGGGGAAGAGGAGAGGGGAGAGGGTGAAAGGGATGATTAGGTACATGTGTGTGGTGAGGGATTGTCATTAGTCTTTTGGTGGTGAATGTGATGTAATCTACACAGAAATCGAAATATGATGTACACATATAACGCTATAAACCAATGTTACCTCAATTAAGAAAAAAAAGCTTTGCTAAAAGAAAAAAGTGAACTAGACCAACCTACATCTAGGAAGAGCAGAAGTTGACAGCATTCAAAAGATTATGTATTTGAAAACTTCATTTTATCACTATCAAAAATCAGGGTAACTGACTCCAAAAACTGATCTTATTTCACAGCTGTCCCTAAGGGTAGCTGGTTTCCCATAACAGGACTCGAGCTTCCTCCCTTGCCTTCTTCAAAGACTTTTGGATGCAGATCCTGACCCAGTAGATCTCAGGTCCCAACACCCCTTGAAGCCTGCACAGAATCAAGCTCCAACCACAGGGGTGTCTGTGTTTTTTAAGTATTAGGAGGGATGTTATAACATTTATACATTCCTAGGACAAACCCCACTCGGTCATTGCTCATTATCCTTTCAGATATTGCTGGGTTCAACTCCCTAATATTTTGCGTCTTATGCTGTTCTCCTTGGGTCTCGATAGCAGAGGTCTGCAGATGTCATAAGCTGAGTTAAGAAACGTTTCTTTCTGCTCTGTCTTCTGGAAGAGTTTCTCGTGGCATTGGTGTTATTCCTCAGATGCTTCATAGAACTAACCAAGAATCCACCTGATTGTAGAGTTCTTCATGTGGAAAGGTTTTTGATTAGGAATTCAGTTTTCAAAAAACAGTCAAGGTTATTCAGATTTTCTATATCTTCTTGTGTCAGCTGTGGCAAGTTTTTCTTTAAAGGAATTTGTTCATTGTATCTAAGTGGTCAAATTTATTGGCATAAAGTTGTGTGTAATATTCTGTTATTGCATTTTTATAAAAATAATACTTTATAAGCTTGAATGTCTTTTTAGAAAATTAATTTGTTTATTTTCAGATAACTATAGCTTCACATGTCATTGTAAGAAATTATGTAGAGAGCCTCTGTACACTTTATCCAGTTTCCCCCAATGGTAAGATCTTGCAAAACTATAATACAATATCACAGCCACGATGTTGACATTGACAGAGTCAAGATACAGAACATTTCCATCACCACAAGGATCCCTCATGTTGCTCTTTTATAGGCACACCTACCTACCTCTTCCCACTTAAAGTCTGTCAACACCAAACTAGTCTCTATTTCCATAATTTTGTCATTTCAAGAATGTTACATAAATAGAATCATACCTGTGTAAACCTTTTGGGATTGATTTTTTTTCTCTGTATTTTTTATTTCTAAAATTTCCATTGGGTTCTTATTTATATCTTCTATTTCTCTGCTGAGACTTTCTATTTTCTTAACTTGTTTGAATCTGTTTGTAATCATTCATTGGAGCATTTTTATGATGGCTGCTTCAAAGTCTTTGCTAGGTAATTCTAACATCGCTGTCTCATCGATGGTGGTATATATTGTCTTTTTTATTCAGTTTGAGATCTTCCTAGTTCTTGGTATGAGAAACAATTTTTCATCAAAATACAGACATATTGGGTATTATATTATGAGACTCTGAATCTTATCTAATCCTTCTTTTACTTGGTTTCCTCTGGTACCTCTCCAGCAGGGGAAGGGGCGGTGGACACCACCTAATCACTGCCAGGTGTGGAGAGAAGTCCAGGTTCTCTACTCAGCCTCTATTGACACCCAAAATGTGTGTGTGGGGGCTCCTTGTTACTGCTGGGTAGGGGTGGGAGTCTCTGCTCCCCACGAGGCCTTTTCTGACCCCTTCTTGGATGGAAGGGGTAGGAGTGTCTGGTTACTGCTCCCCACATCACTGACACTTACACCAAGAGGTGGGGGTGCTTGGCCTTGATACAACTGCCTCTCTACTAGGTCTCCTCTGTCCCCATCCCAGTGGGAGGTAGGACAGGCATCTTATTTCTGCCTTTTAGGGATGGAAGTCCTTCTCCCTGTGTGGTCTCCAGTGGCATGGCTGTGAGGGGAAGCTTTGCTACTGCCCGGCAGAAATGAAAGTCCCAGCTCCCTACTCAGCCTCTGACACCACCCTGGCGGGAAGGTGGGGTTGGGGCACCTTGTTACAGCCTGGTAAGGGTTGGAAGTGTAGGTTCACCACTCAGCCTTGGCTGTCATGGGAGGGGGTGGGACCCCAGTGTGTGT
The DNA here is from genome assembly GCF_057802395.1 of Ceratotherium simum simum. Classification (NCBI taxonomy): domain Eukaryota; kingdom Metazoa; phylum Chordata; class Mammalia; order Perissodactyla; family Rhinocerotidae; genus Ceratotherium; species Ceratotherium simum. The sequence goes on along the minus strand of NC_141918.1, from coordinate 52,967,605 downwards.
GTGTGTGTGTTTGTGTGTGTGTGTGTGTGATGCTAGGCTGCCCTTTTCCCGGGCCTTTGACTAGGGAGAACAGGTTACACTGGAGCTCTTTTTGAGTCTGTGTCCACTGGCATTTTTGGCTTCTCCAGCACCCAGTCTGGGGACTATAGAGCAAAAAGAAAATCAGCGAACTCACTGTGTGTCATTTTTCGGGTCTTGAGGCCTGTAACTGATCTGCTGTCTTTCAGAATCTTCTTATGTGTTTGTTTTATACGTAATTTCCAAGGTTTTTAGTTCTACTTAGTGAGAAAAATAGAGAACGTACATCTATTCTATCTTCCTGGAAATGGAAGTCTAATGATCTTTTTAATTTTTATAGGATCCATAGAGATGTCTGCTCTTTCTTTCCTGATATAGGTAATTTTCTTGCTAGAAATTTATTAATTTTATTCATTTTTCAAACAACATACTCTTGGTTTTGTTGATTTTCTCTATTGCTTGCTTTCTATCATTGATCTCTGCTCTTATCCTTATTATTTCTTTTCTTCTACTAATTTTGGTTTTAATTTGTTCTTCATTTTTCCAGATTCTTAAGGTAAAGGCTTAAACAATCAATATTAAACTTTTCTTTCTCTGTTAATATGAACATGTAATATAAAAACTGCTTTATGCATATATCACAAATTTTGATATGTTATACTTTTGTTATTCAGTTTAAAATATCTCCTAATTTTCCTTGTGATTTTTTTTCTTTAGATTGAGAAGAGTATTGCTTTATTGACAAATATTTGGGAAGAAGAGTTTAGTTCATCTTTTTCTCCTGTGCGCTCAGAGAGCACTCTCGTCCCTGACTCTTGCTCTTAGAAGTACCACCCCAGGCATCATTTTCAGAGTTCGCAGAACTTCTTTTTTAGGAATCAAGTGGTCATGGAGTTTGGCTTTGGGAAACCTCCTATTCCCCACTCTCCACCCTCTCACCACATCATCTGTTTACTGACCTGGTTTTCTGATCAACTTGCTCTATGGTTCTATTAGTAACCAAAGGAAAAGCATTCTAGAATACCTTGACCTTATTGTTCTAAAGGTACCACGTGACATATAGTCTTGACTTAGACCTGCACATTTCATCTGAGTTATCCAATTTACTGACATAAAATTGCCCCTCACATCTCTTTCCTGTCCTTCAGCCAGATTCCCTTGCTTCCCCAGTCAACTACAACTCTCTGAACACTCAGGAAGGAGTTTTTTCACTGCTATATGCCTCCTTTAAATGTACTAAAGAACAAAGTCTAAGCACATAGATCATAGTAGCAAATCTAGCATGCAAGAATAGAAGTCCCTATGTGAGAGTGTACTAATTGGGGTATGCATCACCACAATAAAATATAGAAGAAAATATATTCGACTTTGTTAAACAAAAGCTCAGGACAATTTGTTCTAAAAATGTAGGGCTACTTACTACTCTTGCTTTAGTAATCTAGATTTGGCAGCTCTGAATTCTGGTATTTCTCAAGAACTCACCACCACACGAAATACACTCTTCACTAACATCTGATTGATGGATTTTATCTGATTAAAGATTACATAATAATAATAAGAATAGTTTGTACATTCTTTATTCTTGCAACAATTTTCTGGGTACTGTCTTAAGAGGAGTTAGTCTTCCAATTTATAGATAAAGAAATGGTTCAAAAAGGAATGACTTGTAGGGAAGGATTTCTAGCTATGGGGAAGTGAAAACTAAAACTAAAGTTTTTTTTATAGTTTCTTGTTTTACTTTTAGATCTATGATTCATTATGCATTAATTTTTGTATAAATGCAAGGCTTAGGTCTATATCCTGGAAAAGATTGTACAAAAGTGATGTGTTTCTTCATAAATGATAGAATTCACCATCTAGGTCAGATTTCATTTTCAGAGAGTTTTTAACTTTTAATTCCATTTCTTTAATAGTTATAGGGCTATTCAAGTAATTTTATCTGGGTTGAGTTTTGGTAGTTTTCAGGAAATTGGTTCCTTCCTCTAAGTTGTTGAATTTATGTATTGTTAAAAGAAAATTCAGATATATTTACTTTTGATGTGAATAATTTATGGAGCAAGAAATAAACTGTTGGCAAACAGGGATACTTCAAACCCAAAACTAGTGTGAAACTCAGAGGCATGACTACAGGGTGGCTTAGAAAGTGAAAATGAGGGGATCGTTTAACCTCTACAGTGATTGATTATCACAATGGAAGTTCCCAGATGGCAGGGAACTGGTTAAAAGTGATAACCACATACCATTTTAGGAAAATGACAAGTTTCTTTTAGGATTAGCAGAGACATTTAGAAGAAATAATCTAAGGTAAGCTTTGCTTACGTTCATGAAATAAGCTAGATTTAGTTTTGCTTATATGGCTTAAATAGTTTTGTCTTCTTGGGGGATCTTCAAGGCTTGTCTCCATTTTTTTTTTAATTTTAGCAGTCTGTAGGATTGTTTGTAATATTCCCTTGTTATTCTTTTATTATCTGCAGGATCTGTAGAGATATATCCTCTTTCATTCTTGGTGCTGGAGATGTATGTCTTCTCTCTTTTTTTCTTTGTCACTTTAGCAAGATGTTTATCAATTTTATTGCTCTTTTGAAAGAACCATTTTTGGTTTCATTGATCTTCTTTATTGATTTACTGTTATATCTATTGACTTCTCTTTATTATATTTTATTTTTATCATAATTATAATTTATGCAGTTATGTTTATATTTTATTTCTATTCTAACATTTTTCTTCTGCTAAATTTGAGCTTATTTTGTTCTTACTTTTCTAGTTTCTTAAAGTAGAAGCTTTAAGTTTTGATTGAGACACTTTCTTCTTTTCTAATCTAAGCACTTAATGCTACAAATTTTCTTCTAAGCACAGCTTTGGCTGCATCCCATGAGTTTTGATATGTTCCTTTTCCACTTTTGCTCAGTTCAAAATATTTTCTAATTTCTTTTGAGAGTTCCTCATTGGTGTATGTATTATTTAGAAGTATGTTGTTTAATTTCTAAATGTTTGGAGATTTTTCTCTTATTTTTCTTTTGGTTTGAAGTTTAATTCTATTATAGTCTGGTAACACACATTGTATAATTTCACTTCTTTTAAACTTGTTAAAGTTTGTTTTACAACTCAGGATATGGTCAAATGTTCCATGTGCACTTGAAAAAAAAAAAAGAATTTTGCTATGTTGATTGGAGTATTCTATAAACGTCAATTAAATCCAGTTGATTGATGACAGTGTTCAGTTCTTTTGTGACATTAGTTATTTTCTTAATACTAGTTCTTCCTATTCCTGAGAGAGAAGAATTGAAATCTTCAATTATAATTAAGGATTTGTCTATTTCTCTTTTCAGTTCTGTAAGATTTTGTTTTATGCATTTCGAAGTTCTGTTGTTGGATGCAAACATATTTAATATTATGTCTTCTTGATACATTGACCCTTTTATCATATGTAATGTCCCTCTTCGTCCCTGGTAATTCCCTTTGCTCTGAAATCTACCTTGACTGATATTAATAAAGCCATTTTGGCTTTCTTTTGATTAGAGTTCTCATGGTACATCTTCTTTTATCCTTTACTTTTAACCTACCTATAGCATTATATTTGAGGTGCACTTCCTATAGATAGCACATAGAGAGACATATTTAATGCAATATTAATATTTTTGGATTTACAGCTATCATTTAATTATTTAAATTTGTCTATTATTTTATTATTTGCAAATCACATTTATACAAATGACTTCTACAAAGTATATAAAAAACTCTCAAAATTTAATAAAAAAGAAATTTAAAAATCCAATTAAACAATCAACAAGGACATGAACAGATATTTTATCAAAGAGGAAATGAAAATGGCAATGGACTCATGAAAATATGTTCAACATCATTAACCATTAGGGAAATATAAATTAAAACAACAATGAAATACCATTACACATCTATTAGAATGACTAAAATAAGAAACATGGACAATGTCAGGCTCTGGGGAACTATCTTTGCAGATGAGTAGAAAAGGATGACTATTCAAGAAATGGTACTGACATAATTGTTGCAGAAGAAAAAAAATTAAAACTGGATGTCTTTCTTTCTCTCTCTCTCACACACACACACATACACACACGGATACATTCACAAATACAAAACTGCAGGTGTATTAAAGATCTAATGTAAAAAGAAAAAACTGAAAATTTTAAAGAAACACATGAGAGATACATGAGAATGTGTTTACAATTTTAGGATGTAAATGTTTTTCTAAACAAAACACAACAAGCACAAATTATAACAAAAAGATAAAAGTAACTGTATCAAAATTTAAATTTTCTGTATTATACAAGACCCTATAAATAAAGGGAAATACAAATCACAAAAAGGGGAAAGATTTTTTAATGCATATATACAGCAAAGACTTTGTATTACAGAACACATAAATAACTCTTCAAGATCAACAGATAGAGGATAAACAATCTGACAGACAAACGAACTTAAGTATGAACAGGTAAATAGAAATAAGAGGGCAGTAAACGGCTAATAAACAAATGAAAAGATTCTCACTGGAAAACCAGGAAACGTAAAGGGAAATCAAAAGGAGACGTAATTGCATAGGCATTGGGTTGGGGACAATAACTTTGATACCTATTGTCATGGAATATGTGGAACAACATTAAAACTACACATTTCTGGTTGAAGTGTGACTTGTCCAAACCATGTTGTAGAGATTTGGTAAAATACAAATACTTTAGGACTCAGAAATTCCATGTGTACCTATATCCCTAAGGAAACTTTGACTCATGTATATAAAGAAAACATACAAAATTGTTCAAAACGGTAATGTTTATATTAAAAGACAATGAGAAACACCTTAACGTTGAACAACATAAAAATGAAAAAAATACTGTGATATATGCATTTCATAGTTACTACATAGCGGTGAAAACGAATGAATGAATGAACTTCACAGGTATAATGTTGAGTGAAAATAGTAAGTTACAGAGGAATACATACAGCATGACACTACTTCTATAAAGCATAAAAACATGCAAAACAAAACTATATATTACTTAGGGATGTGTGTATCATATAGGTGCATATATTCTAATTAGTAAAAGTGTAAAGAAATGGCTGAAAATGATAAATCTCAAAATGAGGGTAGCAATTATCTTTGAGAAAGGGGAAAATTCGATCACGTAAAGGTACATAGGGAGCTTCAGTTCTAATGCTAAATTTTTATTCTTATGCTGGGTGGTGGCCACACATATTTTTATCCTTGCTTGTATGCCTGAAATATTACACAAAATATTTCAGAAAAAAAGAAAAATAAGTACATATTAACAGGTTAAAAAGATAAAATATCATACAATTATCTCAGAGGAAAGAAAAGCTCTTGATATAACCCAACCTTCATTCATTATCAAAACTCTCAGCAAAGGAGTGGAAGCCAACTTCCACAATATGATTAAAGAGCACAAAAAACTTAGCGAACATCCTACAACTTGGTAAAATAGTTAAAATGCTCACTTTAAATTTACATCAACAAAAAGTTGCCTACTTCTATTCAACATTATTATATGATGATCCAGCTGTCTCACCAGACCAGGACAAGGCATGACAGGAAAGGGGGAATCACATCGCCTCCTGTGGTCCTCAGCTCCCCCTTCTCCAGGCGCCTGTCTCAACCTGTTTTCCTCTCCTGGGCAGCGCTGCCTGGGGGGATCTTCTCCCCAGGATCCCAGCTGCCCAGTGGGACATAGCATCTCAGTCCCCGCTTCCTTAGCAATCTGCAGCCTAAATTTGTTATTGCTATTCTTGTAGGGAAAAAGAACTAGCAAAACAAACAAACAAAACATAGAAAACAGAACTGTTATCGTCTCTTGAACTAAAATTCCTATCTCCCTTTCTCACATGCTGAAGACTGGGACTGCACGGCCCCAACATTCCCTGCTCCTTGCACACATCTCCTTTCTAACTTCAGATATTCTGTCTGGGGAGAGAATTTTATCGAAACAGCTCTTCCTGTGTGTCTAGGTTCAGGCAATGTCGCTCTGTGTGATGTGTGTGGATCATCCCAGGGCACGATTTCCCCTGCTTACAGTTCTCATGATGTAAGGTCTTGCTTTATCAGTTATTTGCTAAATCTGCTTTAAATACAGTAAACCAATTGCGTCTTCACATTCCTTTGGGGAAGTCAGTCTTTCTTACTCATAAAGAAAGATTGCTCAGAAGGAAGATTTTTCCAAGTTAAAAATCTTATTAAAGCAATCCTCTAAGTATAAACGAAGAACAAAAAGATGAGGCAAGGAACCATTCCTTACAGTAATAAAATCTTATATTTACAAAGCTCTTTACAGGTCTCAAAGCACTTTTACGTCTATTAGCTTGGCATTTCCAAAGTTATTTGACTCCAGAATATTGATAGTATTAAGTAGAGGTTTAATAGAAAAAATATGTGAAATAAAGTATGCTTAGATTAACATAAGCAGCAAAAAAAATGATTTCATAGATTAAATAATTTCCAAAAAATAATCAAAACTCAATTTTTAAAAACTATACAGAATTCTCATGAAATGTAGTTTGAAAAACACAAGATTCTTAAAAAAATCATGTAAGATAGGCATGGCAATTTCTATGATGTCAATTACGGAAAAGATGCTCTTTTTCTGTTATTAATGTTTTCAAATTATTATATAAAACCATTGTGACAAAAATAATGGGAAACACAATATAAAATATTGAATTCATCTAGTTCGTTCATTCTGATGTTCCCTTCTAGATTTTATCCATGTGTATTTATTTTTATATGCATGGTACATTATCAATCCCTATTTTTTTATTCAGTAAATATTATATCAGAAGCATTTCCCTAATTGCTTTATTGATAATTCTCCTTTTAATTGTTATATAGTTTTATGGGATATCAATAAGCTAAAATTTAATTATTGCCTCTCCAATTGTTGGGCATTTAGATCACATTCAGAGAATATCAGAGAATGTGCATGTGCATACCGCTGTTTCCTTTTGGTTTGAAATAACACCAGATTGCAAGCCACATGAGGGCAGGGCCAGTGTGTCACTTTAGCTAGCCAGGGATTTCCAGCCAGCCCATAGACTGGTTCATTGGAGGGACTCAGTAATTATTAATAATATTTGCTCTTTTTCTAATTGTTGGTTCAGATTTGGAAAAGGACGTTCAGGGAAACTGGATGATAAGTAAGAAATATGCACTTGAATAGAAATTAGGCAAGTATCAAACCTCTAACCTTCTGATATATTAAAATATGGTCTCTACCAAGACACCCTAAATGCAGGTAATTTCTGAAGGAGCAGTTGTGGTTAATTTAGCTTACAGGGTGTTATATTTTGACATGAGGCTCCCAGGTATAATATTTATGCCTTGGCCTCTGTAGAAATTACGAATATCCTATTCTCAAATCCCAGATTGTTATACATTTATTCTAGTTGAACCTTCAGTGATTTTGCTAATATTAAAACAACTAGTAATCACTGACTTTTTGAATTCAATAAATTATTTTTCTAATTTTTTAAATGTTTTAAAATTACTTAAAATATCTTGGGGTTTGAGAGAACTTTTTTCCAGGTTAAAATCCCTTCACTACTTGTATATTTGTATACATATACTTGTATACTTTACTTGTATAATAAGTACTTGTATATTTTAAGTCATACTTGTATATTTTAAGTCAACTGTATTTTGCACATCCCCTTAACTGTTGTTATATGACAAGTCACAGAAAAATTTCTGAATATTAAATGTAGCTTCATAGAAAATAAAACTTTGAGGTCTGGGAAAGAAGATAAGGTTTTAAAGACATCAGGGCTAAACTCTTCTCCAGGAGGTTACAAGAGGCCTGGAGGTGGGAAAAAAGAAAAAAAAAAAGTAAAGAATGCTTTGCTAACCCAGTTTTATCATTGTTGAGAGATCAGACAAAAATTATGCTTTCATTAACTAACTGGACGTTTGCTTTTCAGTGCTTAATTTCAGGTACATTTTGACAGTTTCATTTATTTGAAGGAGAGATTTAAATCAGGTGTGCCAGAGTCAGGGCACGTGGGCAGGTTTGGCTGGATGCAGAGCTGAGACTGCCCCTCGGTGGGAGCTGGTTTGAAACACTTCCTCAGAATGCTGGTGCCCGCGGCCCTTGTGTGACGCACCTGCTGGGGCAGCTGGGGCAGCTGAGCTCTTAGTCACCCAAGCTCTCTCCCCACTTCCCAGTGAAACTGCTGTAACCCAGTAGTCAAAGAATGACGAAATCATCTCTGCAACGTTACTACTGTGAGAGGTCATAGCTTTTTTATGGGCTCATAATTTGTACAAAGATACACACATATACCCATGCACATCCATCCATACACATGTGTGCGCACACGTGTACATGCATACTTGTTTTCACATGGCAACATGCGTGCTTCCTCTAATTCTTTTCCTGACAACCATTGCTTGTCCCAGATCATTGTAACAACGTCACACTTCTCGAGTAGGTAGTTGCAGGAAAGAAGCCTACCCCCAGCGGGGAAGCTGCCACAGTACCAAGCGCACTGCGGTTTTCTAAAACTTACACCACTTGCTCCTCAGAATCTCGTGATTTGTACTGGCCCCTTTAAGACTCGGAATAATCCGATTTATGCCTTTTGCACAAATTCTTGTGAAATGAAATATTCATATTGAAGGATAATAAACTACACCGCAGCTCCTCTGCAAGTTATGCTACTTCTAACTTTATTTCGTGGGACCGTTGGGTGAATTCGTCCGTTGAGATTTTACGCTCTGAAAAAGGATTTTAGAGGGATTCCAAACAGTTAAAACGGTCCGCCCTCTGGTGTTCATTGGGAGTATTGCCCGTAGGAAAACAAATAACGAGTATTAGTGAAGGGATGGAGACATAAGTAAAGGGTTTATGGAGTTTTCTCCTTAAACTGAATAAATTTTGCCAATAATTGGGGCACTTCTAGAGAAACACCTGGTGAGATATCCTTGTGGAGCCACCGAAGGAGCCTCTATATTCTTATTCACTCCTCAGGCTTTGTTGTGTTTACCTTACTGTTGTTTTTCCTCAGCCTTTTCCCCTCAAAGGTTTGACGTTATAGAGAGCTTTTGGCCCGAGAGCAGTAACTCCAATCCGTTAGTCAGTGAGCAAACATTCATGGAGCTCCTGTATGTGTCAGGCACTGTGTTAATTGCTAAAAGAAAGGTGGAGTGGATTCTTTAAATTTTCTCATTTGCTCTCGAATCTTTTCTGAAACCCATTTTTCGCAGACCACACCAACTTGCAGGTAAACACAGGATTAGAGTCCCCTTGCTCTTTGGGAATTCCAGCCACCCTCAAATTCTTCCCCCAAATTTCTGGGAATCCTCAAAGTTGTCTCAAATGTGCTTGAGAATTATTCTCTTATAGATTAGTCAACCCTTCTTTGCAGAAATTGAATCCTGGGAGAATGAGGCATTCATTTGTATGGGGATCAAAAACTGGAAAAGGAGGTTGGAAAAGTTTGGAACACTGGGCACTGTTCAGAAAGTGTTGGTGGGGAAGAATGATTAAGTGGGTGAAGCATGGAGCAAGGAAGCATTGTGAGGACACTGGACACTTGGAATAGGAAAGAGAACATGTAAATGTAAAGAGAGATGCACCAGAAAACATGTCATAAGGCCAAAGGTAAGCTCTGTGGTCAGGATTCAGTCTAGAGGCTGGCCTAGACAGAGGGGTGGCAACCCCCGGCCTCTCCCAGGTGACGAAGGGCCGGGGGAGTTGGCCAGTACGTCCCCAGGCCTGGGCTCAGTATTAGAGTGCTGTTGGAGTGGGTGATCCTAGAGTAGCTACCAGAGGCAGTGTCCTGGGGTTCTCGCTTGCATTACAGGAAACAGTCAGGACTAGGTTATAAAGTCCAAGTAGAGGAAAATGAAGGAGTTGAGATTTGAAACAAAGTGGATCACGGTCTGAAGCTGTCTGAGAAATGCAGACGCGAGGAATTCATGGGGCCAGGGCTCCGCATCCCGCATGTCTTATGTTTGCCATTTTGCCTTCTCTGGAATCCCCAGGGCCTGTGCCACCATCTAGGGGGCTGACGTGCTGCAAAGAAAGACATGCCCCCCATTCAAGTGGGTTCAGAGCCTGAGGAGCCTCAGAACTTTGGGTTGAATGATGGAGAAAATTCTTTTGAAAATTAGTTTGCTTTTTCCACCTATATGTCCTCTCCCTCTTTGCACCATAAAGGTCAATAGGCAGTACCTGTCCAATTCCAGAATGCTGAAATTATTGTTGTGACTAATTAGAGATGGAATAGACTCTTGTCACGTTCTCCGAAACCACGTCTTTTCATGGCTCTGCTGTGGCCCTTAACCATTGGGGTTTGTTCGTTGTCTTCATATCCATGTATCCGTTTGTATTAGAGCCCCTCAAAAGCAGAGACTATGTCTGATTCATTTTTGTATTCTTAGCACCTAGCACAGGGTGTGCTTGTTCAAAAAAAAAAGAGTGATTTATAAATATTTTGCTGAGGAAATGAATTAGTGAATGACAGCGGTACATTCTAATAAACGGAGTGTAGATAAACTGAGACTAGGTCAACCATCTATATTTGGGGAACCATGCATTGGGCCTTTAAGTTTCCATTTGATATTGGGCTATTAGGAGCTTGAACAAATGAAAAATAAGAAATAAAAACCAAATAAGCAAAATAAAATGCTCCATATTGTTTAGTATATAAAATGGAATTCAAAAGAGGTCCCCTGGCATCTTATAAAATTTAAATCCTACCACGAATCCATTTTCTCCATAAATCTCAAGTGTGACATATTTTCCCGGAGGATCAAGGTTTATGGTCAGCGCTGGGAATGACGACAGATTTCTGATGGTTTGGTACCTAAGTTAATAATGAGGTGAACGAAATAGAAAATCATAGATCCCACTTCATGACTTTCTGGGAGACCCATCTTGTTCATCTTTATTAAAAAAATAATTGCCCTCAAATTTGTAGACCTCAGGACATCTTTCTGATTGAGCACAAGTAACAATTGTAATTTAGTCAAATTCAAATTTTAAAAAAGACCTGTTGTTTTCTTTTCTCTTTTTCTCCTCCAGCAGAAGTGTTTAAACATTTTTTAAAGACACCAATAGGGGAAAATAACTGTTAAAAACTAGTAAAAAAATTCAGCGAAGTTGTAGGATACTAACCTAACCAAGGAAGTAAAAGATTTTACATTAAAAACTATAAAAATATTTCTAAAAGAGACTTTAAAAGATACAGATAAATGGAAAGACATCTCATGTTCATGGATTGGAAGACCTAATATTGTTAAGATGTCAATATTACTCAAAGCAATCTACGGATTCAGTGTAGTCCCTATCAAAATCCCAATGGTATTTTTGGCAGGAAAAGAAAAATCCATCCTAAAATTTATATGGAATCTTAAAGGACCCAGAATAACCAAAACAATTTTGGAAAAAAAACAAACTTGGAGGACTTACACTTCTTGACTTCAAAACATATTACAAAGCTACAGTAATCAAAACAGTATGGTACTGGCAAAGAGATGGATAGGGTCGGATAGGATAGGATAGATAAGAGAATAGAGAACCAAAGAATAGAATAGGGAGCACATAAATAAACACTCTCATATATGGTCAAGTTATTTTTTGACAAGAGTACTGAGACCATTCAAAGGGGAAAGGACAGTCTCTTCACCAAATGGTATTGGGAAAACTGGGTATCCACATGCAAAAGAATGAAGTTGGACCCTTAGCTCACTTTCTACAAATGGATTAAAGACCTAAACATAAGACTCCAAATGATGAAACTCCTAGAAGAAAACACAGGGGAAAAGATTCATGACTTTAGCTCTGGCAGTGATTTCTTGGATATGATACCAAAAGCACAGACAACAAAAGCAATGACAGACAAATGGGACCATATCAAACTTAAAAACTTTTTGCATCAAAGGACAGAATCAACAAAGTGAAAAGGCAACCAATGGGATGGGAGAAAATATTTGTAAATTATATATCTGATAAGGGTTAATATCCAGAATATATAAAGAACTACAACTCAACAACAGAAAATCAAATAACCTAATTTAAAAATGGGCAAAGGACTTGAATAAACATTCCTCCAAAGATCATATACTAATGTCAAACAAGCATATGATAAGATGCTCATCATTATTTATCATTTGAGGAATGCAAATCAAAACCACAATGAGGTATCACCGCACACCCGTTAGCATGACTATTGTGAAATAAACAGAAAATAACAAAAGTTATTGGCAATAAAAAGTGTTGGTGAGGATGTGGAGAAATTGGAATCCTTGTGCATTGTTAATGGGAATGTAAAATGGTGTAGCCATTATGGAAAACAGTATGGAACTTCCTCAAAAAATTAAAAATAGAATTACCTTATGATTCAGCAATCCTACTACTCAGTATATATCCAAAAGAATTCAAAGCAGAGTCTTGAAGAGATATTTGTACGCCCATGTTCATTGCAGCATTATTCACAACAGCCAAGAGGTGAAAGCAACCAATCTGTCCATCTGATGATGGACAGATAAAGATAATGTGGTGTATACATACAATGGAATATTACGTAGCCTTAAAAAAGTAGGAAATCTTGCACATGCTACATCATATGATGGTTGGATGGATAGACATGGTTGAACCTCAAGGACATTATACTACGTGAAATGAGCCAGTCACAGAAGGACAAATACTAAATGATTCTGCTCCTATGAAGATCTCCAGTAGTCAGATCATAGAAACAGAAAGTAGAAGGTGGTTGCCAAGGGCTGGGGGGACGAAGGAGGGGGAATTAGTGTTTAATGGGTATAGAGTTTCAGTCTTACAAGATGACAAAGTTCTAGAGATATGTTGCACAACAATGTGAATATATTTAACACTACTGAACTGTTCACTTAAAAATGATTAAGATGGTAAATTTAATGCTATGTGTTTTTTTTATCACAATAAAAAAAAGTGTTTGAAGCACATTCCTTCTCTTCTCATCAGTTTGCAAAGTTCAAAAGCGTAGCTTTGCTCAGTGAGGTATTTAATCAATGAAGTCTCCGGTTTTACTGAAAACATTGGTGATGACAAAAATGATAGCACTTAATACCACCAAAATTTCACACTTCTGGCCATCTGCTTTTCAGAGTAAGTGAATCCTGAAGACAAATTAACATGTGGCATATGAAAGAAAGGCAGAAAAATTGGGACTCTGCCCAGACCTTCAAAGACTAGCGCTATCCATTCCGTTCAAAAGAACTTTTCTTACATATGGGCAGGTCCTTCACACTCCAGGCAAAGCTATTTCCTTACATAAACAATCTCCTGTAGTCTGATGCATCAGTTCCTCTGTTATAATCTTTCAGCCTCCAGCACAGCAACCTGCATGCCTGATTGATTACACCTCTGATCATACTCCTTTTGGATTTGGCTTGCACACCTAACTTATGTGAGGTACGGGATAGGTTAGAATAAGCAATGAAGTGTAAATCTTCATAGAGCCATAGAAGCTGAGTTCTTTTGTCAGGAAACCTTTAGGCCAGCAACCTTGGGCATCCTTGGCATTTTTAAATAGATCAGTGGCTGGACCGGCAGAAGCGGCAGCAGAAGCGCCTGGGACCTTGCTGGAAATGCAGATTCTCCAGCCCCACCCTGACTTATGGGATCAGAAACCCTGGGGCGGGTTCAGTGATCTATGTTTTTGCAGCCCTCCGGGGAACTCATGCCAGCTGACATTCCGGAGCCCCTGCTCTAGATCAGCTACCTCTAAAAACCTGTTTAATAGTCAAAGCCTGACAGCAGGTGGCAGTGTTCGACTGTTTCTGCCTTTTATGCAAACCTGTACTGACCACAGAGCGAAGCAAATCACCAAACCTGAAATTTATCACAGGTTACTGGTCATTTAGCAAAAAATAAATTTCATTGCTACTTGTCTTTCCAAAAAAGGAGACACAACCTTATTTCTCTGAAAATACAGAACGAAAATCTAAAGGTAAAATATACATTTTTTTTCCTTTGGGGAAATTTGGAAAATTTAACTTGGGGATATTTTAAAAATTGTATGACATCAAGATAATAAAGTGTCTGCACTGGAACCTCTTAAGTATATTCACATCGAGTCAATGGAATTTTCATTCCTCCTTCCCACACCCAGCCACCATGTACTAATTTTTTTCCTGTTCTATGCAGCCATGACTTTGCCCTGTCCAATTTACATATGTGTCCCTGGTGTAAACACTGAGCTTAAGGATAGTTTATATTTTGAACAGGGCTCATCATGCCGGGAGCCAGAGTTTTAATCATAGCAAATGGGATGGAGTTGGAAAAGAACCATCGCTGCCTTAAGAGATTACGTGACAGGTATATGATTTCATAGCAAGAGTCAGGCTTTCCAAAGCAAATGATTCCTTTTCCCGTTACTGGATTCAACACCAGCCACTTTATGATCATCAGTGGCTACAGAGCTTCAGCCCCGATCTGCCTGGAGCCTTCTAGAAGGCTGTCCTCGCAGTGACCCTTCCTCGATCACATAGACTCTAGCCCATGGCACTGGGCTTGCTCAAAGGAGGGGCAAAGAAACGAGACTGCGCGTTCCAGCCATGGCCTGGTCCCATTCACCGCCCTCTTTAAGCACAAAGGGTGTATTCTTTTAACATTATTGTACCCTGAAGGGCTTTTCTTGATAAATGGCTCTTTGAATGGCATGTATAATAGCACACAGTGCCTTCTCAAAGAGAATGACTACTGCCAGTGACAGCAAATACAGTCAGGGCTATTGCCACCTATTACTGAAGCTTTGTCTTCTGCTGTGCCTTTATCTTTAACATCAATTTGTTCCTGTCGGCAATCCTAAACTATGGAGGCAGGATTCCACGTACGGAAGGCAATGTTTGAGCTTCTCACCGGCAGCGTGTTACATATGCTCTCCTGATGCTGTCATACATTTCAGTCGTGCTGCTGGGGGAGAGAAATGCATCAGGGCCTCTTCACATCATGATCCTATCTTGTCTTGAGATCATGTTTCATTATTCCCTAAGCCAAGAGTACATGGGGTCTGATCCACGGCCAAACAATGTGATTCTGGGACGTAGATTGGGATTACTGAAGATAAAGTGGCCTGGCCATGAGGTGTACTGTAAGAAGACATGTGCTTATTAGATTGCAGCCCACGTCTGCTGCGGCCGCCCTCCTGCCAAGACTGAATGCTACTAAGTACATACCTCCCCCCGGCTCCCATGTGAGTCACAAGTTTGCCTTCACTCCAAAAGCAAAACACGGTGAGAGAGGCCCCGCTCTGCTCAAGATCTACAGGCTGTCAGTTCGTCCAGGGACAGAGGCCGCCTTCCAGCTGATGCAGCACCCAGTAAGGCCCAGTGGCGCCTTCACATTCTCACAGGTGCAAGCTATTTCTTCCTCAGTGAATCACTGATTCTCCTCTGAGTTCTTCGTGCTGCTCTCTGTGGCTTACGTCATAAACACACCGAGGCTGCAAAGCCTCACACTTTGTTCCAAACATCTAAAAGGCACTTTTAGCCCAATGTCTCCCTGCTTATATGGTCAGAACCGAACTCTGAATCATGGACACGGACAGCAGGGCCCTACCTTTGAAAGGAACATGGAAGTCAAAGGCAGTGGTCGAAGACCTAGAGTAGCCTTTTTTTTTTTATTTACTTTTATTTATTTATTTATTTGAGGAAGATTGGCCCTGAGCTAACATCTATTGCCAATCTTCCTCCTTTTTTCCTTTTTTCTCCCCAAAGCCCCAGTAGATAGTTATAAGTCATAGTTGTACATCCTCTAGTTGATCTATGTGGGACATTGCCTCAGCATGGCTTGATGAGCGGTGAGCAGGCCCACACCCAGGATGCGAACCGGTGAACCCCGGGCCGCGGAAGCACAATGCGCACACTTAACCCCTACGCCACTGGGCTGGCCCCTAGAGTAGCTTTTTAGTGTACCTGATAAAAATATATTTAAGACAGAGGGTTAACCCCTTTTTAAAGAGAGTTAGGTGTATGGGACCACAAGGAGCAAGTCATGAGCCTTAGATGCGCGTCAGCGTTCATGACTGAAATACACTTTGTCCTCAGTGTCACATCAAGGAGGCAGAAATCGTTCTTTTGTAATTTTATCTTTCCATTTGCAATTTCTCTTATACAAAGGGTGGGAGAGGATTTCATAGTTTCTTAAAGTGTAGGGTGCAGACCATCTCTGTCAAAATCATCCAGAGTGCTTGCTAAATGTTTATTCCTAGCCCCTACCCCAGATCTGCTGAAGCAGAATCACTGAGTCTGGGACCTCAGGAATCTGCATTTTAATGAGATTCTTGGGTAATCTTTTTGGACGCTAAATTTTGAGAACCATTTACCCAGGATCTTAAGAGACTTTCAGATCATTAATAACAATGGCATTCCCTGAAGAGTTGTCATGGGGTGCACTGGGCCCCAACAACACCTTCAATTGAACACTCAGAATTTCCCAGATGTGGGTGGTTGCTCTTTGTATCTATCGTTCACCAACATACAAATCTCTCAAGGGCAACAGTCAGATCTTTTACTTCCTTTACATTTCAGCAGTGGCGATGACAATGCTTCTGTAAGTAAACCAGACATATGGTCTTGTAAAGCTAGATAAAAAACAAGCCATGGAACAAGTAAAACAAGGCAGAGAAGTTATTTGAATTTATTGCATTACACTTGAAGGAACATCCCACTGGTATACAGCTGGGCTTCAGAATAAGTCTTCCCTGATCGCCTAATTTCACTGAAGCCCCCAAGGACACGGCAAGGTTGATGAGAGGGCTTAACTGGCTATTGGAAAGTTCTATTAAGAGGACAGTGCTGATGAGATGAGCTGGAACCTGGGGTGATCCAAAAGAAGTCTGAGTGCTAGAAAAGATCCTAGCACACACTTGGTGTTCAGTAAATGCTCCTTGTATGAAAATAAGAAGTGTGTGTCCATTGCTTCTCCCTTTTCACTGATTCATAGCCTCCTCCAATCTCTATCCAGTTATTTTATTCTTACTACCTTACATACTTGCCCTAATGATCAGAGCCTAATAAACAATAGAAATAATTAATTTGAAAACATCCGGTGGTATTATTATTATTTTTTGTGTGTGTGAAGAAGATCAGCCCTGAGCTAACATCTGCCAATGCTTTTTGCTGAGGAAGACTGGCCCTGGGCTAACATCTGTGCCCATCTTCCTCCACTTTATATGGGACGCCGCCACAGCATGGCTTGACAAGTGGTACGTCAGTGCGCGCCTGGGATCCGAACCCGGGCTGCCGGCAGTGGAGTGCGTGCACTTAACCACTACGACATCCAGTGGTATTAATTAAGAGAAACAGTCACAGTGAATTCTATCAGACATTACTTGCTACCATTTAGACAACTTCAAACATTAGATCTAAGCAGAAACTCTAAGGTGATTGGGTTTTAAAGATTTTTTTTTCCCCCCAAAGCCCCAGTAGATAGTTGTATGTCATAGCTGCACATCCTTCTGGTTGCTGTATGTGGGACGCGGTCTCAGCATGGTGGGAGAGGCTGTGCCTCGGTGCGCGCCCGGGATCCGAACCCAGGCCGCCAGCCAGCGGAGCGTGCGCACTTAACCGCTAAACCACGGGGCCGGCCCAGTGATTGGGTTTTAGAAAAAATAAAAATGCTCAAACCTCTAAGAAGACCATCCTGGAAACCGTTCCCATTCCTTCCTTCTACTCACGGACGCTCTCTCAAATACGTTGGTGAAAAAGAAGATTTCATGTGGGTTATCACAGGCAGGTCTAATGCCGTCCTCTGTTTAGAATGCAGGCTTGATGAAGACAGGAACTAAAAATATACTTAATACTCTTTATAGGAACAAATAGGTTACAGATTTATGCAGCTTAGGGGCAGTTAATAAATACCTAAATAATGAATGACAACCAGGATCCTGGCAAAAAAAAAAAAAAAGAAAGTATCCAGGAGAAGAACTCGTGCCAAGAGGAGGATGCTGGATGGTGAAGAGGACACCTTAAGTAGGGACCAGTGCTAAATTCTTGCTGGCAAAAAGATCCAGAGCCAAATGCTTACTTATTCCCAAGGGCTAGCCTGACTCTGGACATGCTGGGTTTTGGGACCGGGGGGGGGGGGGGGGGGGGGCGGGAGAAACTCTAAATGGCAGCAAACAGATTTGAGGCAAAGCTATTTGCACATGTTCTCGAAGCTTCTCCACCTCCCTTCTGTGCCTGCTGCAAGCAAATGGCCCCTTCCCATCCTTCCCATCCCTCCCATCAAGAAACAGGTGTCTCCTGCCAATTAGGATTTAAAACTCGACGGGGCTTCTGGAGAGAGTGATGACAAGACTAACTGCGAGAAGCGGCTGTAGAGCCCTGGGCTACACCAGGGCGGGATTTATTGATCCCTGTTTTGCTGGATGCCTGGCACCGAGCGGGGGTCAGCTCCCCTGTCACAGGGGTGAAGCTGTAAACTGTGGGGCGCGTATTTGATGCCCTGAGCTCAGCAGGAGGGATTAGAGCGCCCTGCACTGGTGCCGTGGCCTGGGCCTGGAAGAGTCAGGTGGACACAGGGCGCAGTCAGCAGGCGGCCTCGGTTCACAGGGCCGCCACGAGAAGACGTGGCCAGCCTGCTCACACGGCGCTCTGCGCGGTCGTCCGTCTTAGCATGTTGACTGGCCTGGTGTCAGGAATCCACCCTTGTCCAGGCCACGAACCTGGGTGTTCTTAGAAGGGTGGCCTCAAAATGGTTAGTGATGTTTGCTTTTGTAAACATACTTATTCTTATATACCACAAGCCTTAGTTTGAAGAGACCAAAACACTATGACAGTGTAGTACACTAGAGGTGCGGAATTGGCAAAGCAGAGCAAACAACAAACAAACAACAAAATCTGTGCATTCAAAGGGCCCGTGAAGACAGAACATTTTAAAAATAAATTAAAACTGTTAACTGGGAGAGCTTTCTAAGATTTCCTGGTGGCAGAGCCTAATTAGATTTCCCAGGACCCTCCTATGAGTGTTGTCCAGACAGCGTGTATATGGATGCATGCTCATATGTATTTGCACATATGCTCACAAATCACCACAGCAGGAAACCAGCTCAGTCCTTCCCTGTGCTTCAGGGGCACATTCCTCGTGCCCGCACACCAGCTCCTCTTGTGTGACTTTATTATTTGCTTGTATCCCTGGCTCTTTCATTACTAGAGTGCAAACTTGTAAAGGGTAGAGGAGTGTTTTAACTGTCTTTGTAGGCTTATCATCTAACCTAGAACCTGCCATATACTAAGAGCTCAGTAAATGTTTCTTTAAACTCCCACCTTCCAAACCAAGAGGTGTGGAATTGATCTGCCGAAGCCTGGCTAAGCACTGCCAAGGCAAACATAATGCCATCGTGCAGCTCTGCTGCCATCTAAGAAGTCATTCCCTTAAAATGTCAGTGAAGACAGGAAAGTCCAAGGAGCATTCCTCCAGAAACACATGCAAACATTCATTCTGGAATGCCTTGGCATTCTCTCACAAGAATAGCTCAGTGAGAGCCTAGCAGAGAGAAAACGAAACCGGAGACTAACACTTGCTCATAGAAACTTACAGACCTTAATATAGGCAGTGCTGAGAGCTCAGGGTCAAGCGGATTAACGAGATGGAGAGTCTTCAGTGAGGAAATTCTGCGAGGCCCAAGAACACATGCAAGTCTGCTGCAGAAACTCGTCCATATACCAATGGAATACTTTTTAACTAACATTTTCTGGAATCTTACTCTATATGACCTTTTGTTCCGACCCATAGAACCCAAAGAGGACTGAGGTTTTTCCTTGGCCCTAAGCTGCTTCTGGGAGGAGAGTAAAGCACTGTGCAGCGAGCATCAATGCACGGGATTCTCCGCTCTACTAGCAGAGTGGACGGAAATGTGTGGGGAGATGATTTCAGTGTGAGCAGGATTTTGCCAGCCTGAGATAGGAATATCATCATGTTCAGAAGACAAAAAGGAATTTGAGGAAGAGGAATTAATTCACATGAGCAGTGAGAGTACAAGGTATTTAAGGAGGAGCAAACGAGGTTCACGTGAATGCCAGAGTTCAAATAGGCAGAGAGGAGGGTGAAGTTAGTGGCTCTGGTGCCAGAGCATCATGCTAAGGAGTGTCCACTGGTCCTCTTGAGAGATCCTGGGGTCTTGCAAGCAGACTTTCCAGGAGCAGAGAGACAAGCTTAGTTCTGTTCTTTATCACCCCGGGGGGCCGGCTCACAGGGAATGTGTGTATCAGAAGGGTGGGGAGCGGCTTCAGGTAACAATCTAACACTGTCAATCATCTTGGTAAAAAGGAGTTGAAATCTTTAATTAGAGATAGGGCCAAAAGAGTGAGGTGAGGCCAGAGAGTTAGAGAGCTTTTCAGAAATAGTATTGACAAGCCTGGAGAGGGAAGAGGGAAGGCAGGGTCAACACAGAGTCCAAGGTTTGTGGTTTGGAGAACGAGGTGGGCAGTTATGGCACAAAGGGAGATGGGGAATCCAAGCTGAAGTCTGGATAGATTCAGTGCAGAATTTGTATGTAAAGATAAACTTGTAAAAAGCAGATCCATTATACATAGAAGTCTGAATCTATACTTAATAAAGGATGTTTCTTAAATAAAGTATTTTAACATAATGGGTCATTATGTAGTAAACCAAGTCTGTATAAAGTGATAAGTAAAATTAAAGATTCATCTTATAGTTTCAAATAATGTGTATATAGCATAGAAAAAGGATGAGACCAACACACCGGATCCCCAAAATACAAAGTTGGATTTATTGCTTGTTTAAGTAAGGGAGAGCTCGGCTGGCCTCACCGAGCAAAGATCCTACAGAGGGTTTGGGAAAGAATTTGTTTGGGTTGTGCTGGTCGCAGAGGCACGAGAAGGTTGCCACCGTCTTGGAAGCATTGTTTTGCGCTGGTGGAGGGAGGCAGGAGTGGGTTGATTTCAGCCTTGGAAGCACGTTCACTAACGTGTGCGTGTGCACCACCCAATGGCTGGCTTTGAAAAGGTAAGGCCGCCTTTGGTTGGTTTTCAGAGTTGTGTGCACTACAGCACATCATCACTAATTGGTCAGACAAGTTTAAAACCAGCCCTGGTGTTTACTTGTCACCACGGCCTTTAATTGAAATTAATTGAATAAACAGCTTTAAAACTAATTTCTAATCTTTACTGGTTAGTAAAGCTCTGGAACTCTCAGGCTTTTCTTGGGAGCATGGGGACTTATAGTTTTTCTTTAATTAGTCTCAATAGATAGGAGACCAATGCAGTAACGACCTAATAGGCCATTTCACTGCATTACTACTCTGAAAATCTTGTAAAAAAAAAAGCCTCTCCATTTTTGAACTTCTAACAATAGAAGGATGTCAAGCAAGCAAAGATCTCCAATATTGTCAAGTGTTTTGAATTGATGTGATCATACAATTAATTAACCTACCCTTATTTGGCTAGCACCTAACATATGTTACATTTCCCTTGCTTTCATGGCATTGTGTATTGTCTTGCCCTATGGGGAAGATTTCAAATTTAGTACCAAAGTGAGACAGTTGAAGTTCAGAATGGGTCCTTGCTGAGTTTAGAGGCTCTGCATCTCTGTGTGCTGTGCGTTTTCCTTGTCAATTATTGGTTGTGCCTGCCAAACTGTTTGGATACTTCAGATTCTAAGGTAATTTTTGGGAAGGCACCATTTGGTTCCCTTGCAGCTGATGTCTGGGGCCGCACGTGCTTCAGCTGTGGTGCTGGTCCCGACAGGCTGACAGAATGCTCACTAAGTGGATGTCTAAACAGATGTCTAAGCACATATGCCTTCTCTGTGCCGGATCAGCAGAAGGCCTGGGTTTTTTGGAATCCACTACACTGTTTATATTGTGATGTAAGCTTTGGAAGCCCTTTTAGTTTTTCTTTTAACACAGCTGAAAAGGGATTCCACTTCAAAAATTATTAAACTGGAAATAGCATTCAATTCCAAATACTGCACCATATCGCTGTCACTATAGCACTGGTCCCGGGTATCATGGATGTCTGTGCTCCTAAGCATGTCCCTCCCCAGTCTCCAAACGCTCCCGGGGACCAGGCCTCCTTCCTTCCCTGCTTTGGTCCAGTGCCTGGGAGAGAGCTTGACATACATCGGCGCTCGGTAAGTTTCTGTTGGAATAAATGAATCAGTAGGTTTTTAATGCCAGATGTCAAAATATTTCTTAAATGCAAACAGAAGTCCCATATTCCCTTTCTTATGCTCATTTCCAAGTTCCAGTCAACTAGAAATACTTAGAATCCCAAACAAGCAGAAATGTTGGAAACAATCATTTCCAATCCCCTTATTTTACTTTATAAGTGTTCCCGAAAGAGTGGAGAAGAAAAGAATTTTTGGATGGGCCTTGAGGGCATTATGCCGAGTGAAATACGTCAGACAAAGACAAATACTGTATGATCTCACTTATATGTGAAACTTAACCAAAAAAAAAACCAAAAACAAAAACAAAACCGAACTCATAGATGCAGAGAAGGGATTGGTGGTTACCATAAGCAGGGGTGAGGGGTGGGCGAAGGGGGTCAAAAGGTACAAACTTCCAGTTATAAGACAAATAAGTCCTGGGGATGTAATGTACAGCATGGTGACTATATTTAACACTATTATATATTTGAAAGTTGCTAAGAGAGTAGATTTTAAAAGTCCTCATCACAAGAAAAAAAAATGTGTAACTATGTGTGGTGATGGATGTTAACTAGATTTATTGTGGTGATCATTTTCCAATATATACAAACAATGAATCACTATGTTGTACACTTGAAGCTGATAGAATGTTGTATGTCAATTATATCTCAATTGAAAAAACCCCAAAAGCTAAGATTGGGAAATAGGTGTCTTGATTCTTAATCCAGTGCTTTTTATCACCCCACACTGGTCTTTTTACACATATTTTCTATTTTTCTTATAAGTCCAAGCAATTTCTAAACACCATTTTTGTATCAACTTTATCAGACTAAAGTCAGTCTCTATATTTTCATTAAAATCAGATTTAGAGAGCAGAGTTCTTGTGATCAGTTCTTTGCCAACACTAAACCACCAAACATTTTCCCAGCAACAGTCACTGGGTACTTCAAGCTACTACCCTCAGCTTCTTCCTCTGTAGACACCACACGAACTGTCTCCAAAGAAAGGAATTCTAATGACAAAGAAGGGGACAGAAGATAAATCACATAATTTTAATTAGATGTCGGGCTTGATTAAACATCGAAACCTCTTGTAAGCCCATGGTCTCCTATACTGAAGATGCAACTTCTTGGTTTTCTTTGACTAGGTACAATCTCCGTATTCAAATCATTCATTCCTTGCTTTCTCAGGCAGGAGCAAATATGACAACTCGTGACCTAAGACACTTTTGTTGAGGGCCAAAAGGGGAGCATGCTTTTAGTAAGAAGGAAACAAGCTAGACTATATCTGCATATATGATTTTTACAAGTTGTTTGTGAACTGAATTGCACTTATATAAAAAATGAAGAACTGCTGCTGCTAAAGAATCATGAGATAAATATTTTCTACAAGGAAAAAAACCCAAGTAATATGTAAATATAAAAATGTCCATAACGATTCTCTGTCAAAGGCAGACACTTGGCTGCTGAGATAAAACCAAGTAATAGGCTCGTGGTCTCTCTTTTTGCCTTGAAATGGACCACCCACTTGACTTGGAAAGATCTAAAGAACATCCATTTCCATTGCCCTAAACAATCCAAGGAAGTGAAAATAGGCAGTAGTACTCACTTGTAGACTCTAGAAGAAAGCAAGGTGACCTTTGTGAAAATCAGGGAGCTCTCCCGAAGGGTATTTAATGAACTTTGCAAACTCAAACACTTTCACACATTTCCTCCAGAGATGAGCATCCAGGCAGAAATTGAGTGTGTGTTGACTATAGTCAGACGCCTGAGCTTTCTAGGTTGACTGGCAATAACCAGAGGAGGGTGAAGAAGTTGTTCATATGTTTGGGTGCTCAGATGTGGTCCAAGTAAAAGCTTTGATATTGCTCCCCTCCTACTTTTTAACCACAGAATGAGATAACATATTTAAAAAAAAATGGTTGGTTGAAATAAACAGTCTCTTAATGTTCCTGGGCAGGAATAGCCAGTTTTTCACCTGCAAAGCATGTAGAAGTGACTGACATGTCTATGAAGGAGGATGTGGCAGGCTACTTTGTGACGAGGATGTGCTCTTGCTCAGGTGTACTGGTTAAAGAAAATTGGACATTCCTAGAACAAAAGATAATATCATTTATTAATAGTTGATCTTGACTGTACATCAAAATATCTGGGGAATTAAAAAAAAAAACATTGTCCAGGTCCCACTTCAAATCATTTATATCAGTATCTCTGGGAGTGGAAATTTGGTATTTTTTAAAAACCTCCTATGTGATTCAAATGTGTAACTAACGTTTTGAATAATTTGTTTAACCCTTTAAAGGTGTGTCCTAATGACTAGATGCTCCATCACCAGTTTCTGCCCCCAGAAATGATGACACTTGCCTCTTTTGCTCTACCGAAGTCGCTTTGGACCCAGCCTCTTGTCCCCACTATGCCCCTCCATCTCCACATGGCCACCAGAGTGGTCTTACCTGAAAATGAATCTGGCCATGTCATTCCCTAGCCAAAAACCCACTAGCTCTCCAGCATGTGTCTGATATTGGATGAAGTTCAAACTCCTCAACTTGGCATTCAAAATCCTTCCTAATCACTCACTGCCTTCTTCATCATCCTCAGCCTCTACTGCTCCAGGCAAATTCATTGTTCTTTCCAGGATATGGTTTCTAGATAAAATACAGGATACCCAGCTAAATTTGAAGTTCAGATAAACAACAAATAATGCAATATTTGGAACATACTTAACACTAAAAAATTATTCTTGTTTATCTGAACTTCAAATTTAGCTAGGTGTCCTCCTGCATTTTTATTTGCTAAATCTGGCGACTCACCCAGGAGGGATTCTGGTACCGGTGTCACCCCCTTCTCTGCCCAGGCTGCTGCTCTGGTCCCCTCTAGCCAGCACTCCCTTGCTTGACTACCAAGGGCTGATTGAGGACCCGCCTCTTCTCTTCCAGACAGTCAGGTCCTCCTTCCTCTGAGCACACACACTTCTTCCTTCAAACTTCCACCTAAGGTTAAAATTGCCTTGTGACTCTCTTCCTCCAGCTCTCCACCCCCAGCAGCACAAGGAGCAACCTGATGTCAGGGACTGAGGCTCCCTCATTTTTGTAACCATAGTTCCAGGCAGTGCCTGTCACCCAGGCGCTTCATAAAGGTTTGGGAAGTGACTCAACAGTGCTCCTGGGAAACCCCGGCCACACATGGTGTAGAAGCACTGTCTTAGTTTTCAGTAACAGAAGCATTACCCTTTCTGGAACATTATCAACACTCTCAAGCCATCTGTGGCAGCCCACGCCCGAGGACACTGTGCCCACCAGATACCGGGGCATGCTATTTTGAATTCTTTTCTCTACCTTACCAAAAAAACACATTTTTTTTAATTGTTAATTTCCTTTAGAGGAAATTCCACAGAAGGAAAGCTCTTTAAATATCATCTAACTCTCATGACAACTGTATGAGACAGGTTGTTTAAGGGTTAGAGATGGGAAGTTGAAGGCCTAGGGAGGTAAGAAATTACCATAAGGTAACAAGAAGCACTCTAGAACTTGGACCCAGGTACATCTTAGTCTGAACTGTGCCCTTTTGAATTGACTATGCTAATTCATTTCACTTTTTAATCTGTTCTTAAGCATCAATGCCAGCTTCATCCAAGAGTGAGGTGGCCAGTATTCAAGATGGCCCCCCCAGTGACCTGACTTCCTGGTATTGACACCCTGTGTAGTCCCCTCCCACATTGTCTCATGGTTGATCTGTGTGACTAACGGCACATGGCAAAAAGTATGCCACTTCTGAGATTAGGTATAAAATCCTGCAGCTTCCATTTGGGGCTCTGTCTTGCTAGCTCACTCTATCGCTGCCTCTTGAAGCTCTCACCATAAGGCAAGCAAGCAGCCATACTGTGGCTAGTTTCATGGTGAGGTCCACGCGGCAAGGAGCTGCAGCCCAGGAGTCAGGGAAGAACGGATTCTTGCCAACGATCATTTAAGTGAGCTTGAAAGAAGATTCAGTTGAGCTTTGAGATGACTGTAGTCCTGGCCGACGGCTTGACTGTAATCTTGTGAGAGACTGAACCAGAACCACTCGGCTACGCTGCTCCTAGATTACTGACCCTCAGACACTCTGTGGGGTAATAAATGCTTGAGGTTTTAAGCTGCTAAATTTTGGGGTAATTTGTTACACAGCAATAGATAGCTAATACCCAGGGTAGACAAGTAATTCCTTCTCCATCTGCTTTTCTGACATGGTTAAGGAGAGGAAACTTTAGTCTCTCAAATCACATCTTTAGCCTACTGCCTGCCTCAGCTCCCAAGATGATGGATAAAGACTTGTCTTAGGCTAGAGTGCTAATGTCCAAGCTTTGCTTCTAGTGTCTCAAATACGAAGGGAAAACAGACCGATAACTCTCTTTTTCACAATTTAGCAATTGGGGAGCAAACATTCCCTCTTAAGCCCTTGACTCTTCCCAAGGCTCTGGTGGGTGGTTAATTACAGCCGATTCTGAGTTATTACTGCATAACATCCCCACATGCAGTTTGCACAGTATTTATTGGGCAGCCTTTAATGATGAATAGAGTGAGAAACACCAGGCAAAGAATACGGTAATAACAGTACATAAATTTTATTTTCATTTAGCATGAAAACACCTGATTTCCTTCAACATTGTAAACATGTCACATTATTAGGCAGTGAAAGGCTGATGGATTTAGACGCTCATTTAGACATTGTTTTGAATGAAAAACGTACTTTTGTTCCACTTGCCTCCACTGTTACAGATCATTTCATTTTTATTTGTTTTATTCCACTTCGGTTTGTTTTAATTAAAAAAAAAAAAATCCCAAGGAGAGAAAGTGACTGGAAAGTTTTCTCAAGATGAGATTGGTTATTTTAAAGACATTTCTCTTCTTAGTCTCCTGAGAACAGAGAGGCAGCCTCAGGACAGAACACTTTATGGTCAAACATGATTAAAACTAAGTGTTTAGGAAAAAACTCAGCTAGACCATTTTTTTTTAACAAAACACAATAAATGCAACCATTAATTATGTACAATTTTGTTATTATTTAAAGCAGAGAATTTCAGGGTAGGAAGAAACTTATTCCCAGACATAATGTTAAAGAAGTGAGCAACTACGAGCTTAAATTACTGTCCTGTGAACACACAGACAGCTGTCCCAGCAACAGCCTCCTTACCATCAAACTCATGATTTGCTGTTTCATTAGCATGACGTGTTTTCTAGCATTAAGGTTCTGTCGCTCATTGTAATAGAAACTCCTACTTTTAGGATTTATCATTCAGCTGTTAAAAAAAAAAAAGGTTCTGGTTGATCTAAAAGTGAAGCAAATTAAGCTTCAATGTGGGTGTCAGTATGGGCGTTTTGGAGTTACATGAGAAATAGGAAAAAAGAGAAAACCTATACACTCCTAACTACCATGCTAGTTCCAGCCATACAGAAGGTTGGAGATTGTAGGTGATCCTGTGGTGCCCTTTTTATTGAACACTGCATGCCCACGGGTGGGACTATAATGAGTCAGGGTGCTAGGCCAGAAATCTTTCCAAAGAAAGAAAAATTAAGGAATGGGCACAGGATCTGGCATCCAATTGACTAAGTTAGTTCTAAACTGCATCTCACAGTGAGTAGGTGATGTGGTCATAGGGTGGAGGGAGGAGGGCAGATGGAGCACTGAGATTCCAGCCCTGGATATCTGTGTTCTCAGGATGTACGGCCAATTTGTACGGTGATATAAAGTGAGGTGCCAGGATTTACCCAGAGTGCTGTAATTTAGAGGAAGGAATATTTGAAAGTAACAATTTAAACTATTGTGAGATATTTTAGGCCCTTTTCTTTTAAACAAACAGTCCCTCCCTTCCAACCCCCCACGCCCCTGGATCTCTTGGCTACTGTGTATCGGGAAGGAGCAGAAGATCTAGATGATCAGGAGCCCCCAGACCACTTTGTACACTTTGACTGACTCTAACCTCCTTTATTCTCCCAGACACGGATTGGAGGGCACACTTCAGGCTGTTTACCCCAGGAATCACCATTTCCCGTTATTAGTGCAGGCTCTCTCAATTGCAAGTGACAGAAACCAAATTCAAGAGAGTTTAAGGAAGAAAAGAAAAGAAGAAGACCTTTTGGTTTGTGAAGCTAAAAGTCCAGGCGTGGCTGTTGAGTAGAAGTTCTGGATCCTGCCGTGCTGAAACTAAATGCTCCAACACTGTCACCAGGGCTCCGTCAGCTCTGCTCCCCCCATGTTTGTTTCGTATTCAGGTTCTCTGTCAGTGTGGTAGAAGGATGGTCCTGGTGTTCTAGGCTGACATAGCCACCAGAGCTGAGGATCCCAGAAAGATAGTGACTCTCGCACAACAGCTTTGGAGACAAGTCTTAGCATGAGTTTTCATAGGCCCAGCTTTGGTCCTATACCCATCCTTGGGCAAATAAATTATTGTGGCAAATAGAAGAGAATATGCTGATTGGCTAGGGCTGAGCCATATGCCCAGAGGTGTGGTGGTTCCCTAAAAAGGGGGATAATGAGTACACAAGAATGCTCACGTTTACTATAGAAAAGGCAACCCAGGGAATGGCAGAAAATATTTAATAATCATATATCTGATGAGTTAATATCCAGAATATACGAAGAATTCCTACAACAACAAAAAAAAGCAAAAGCAAACAACTTAATTAAAAAATGAGCAAAGGATTGAATAGACATTTCTCCAAAGAAGATATACAAAGGGTCAATAAGCACATGAAAAGATATCCAACATCACTAATCATTAAGGAAATGCACATCAAAACCACAGTAAGATATCACCTTGTACACCTTAGAATGGCTACTATCAAAAAACATAAAAATAACAATGATGAGGATGTGGAGAAATTGAAATCCTTGTGCATTGTTAGTGGGAATGTAAAATGGTGTGGCTGCTACGGAAAAGCGTGACGGTTCCTCAAAAATTTAAAAATAGGATTACCATATGACCCAGCAGTTTCACTGCTGGGTATATACCCAAAAGAACCGAAAGCAGGGACTCAAAGAGGTATTTGTACACCCATGTTCACAGCACCATTATTTGCAAGAGCTAAAAGGTGAAAGCAGCCCGCGTGTCCATCAATGGATGAATGGATGGACAAAACGTGGTATACCCACACAAGGGAATTATTCACCCTTAAAAAGGAAATTCTGACATACACGATGACATGGCTGAACCTTGAGGACATTATGCTAAGTGAAATAAGCCAGTCACAAAAGGATGACTATTGCACGACTAGGCTTATATGAGGTACCTAAAGTGGTCAAACTCATAGCGACCAGCAGCAGGACAGTGGTTCCCCAGGGCTGGGCGGAGGAAAGGGCAGTTACTGTTCAGTGTGTACAGGGTCTCAGTTTTGCAAGATAGAGAGTCTGTGTTTGGATGGTAGTCATGGTAGTGCAACAGTGTGAATGTACTTACCACCACTGGCTGCACACTTACGAATGGTTAAGATGGGAAATTTTATGTGTATTTTACCACAATTAAAAAAAGTCATGTCCACTATAGAATTTGAGAAAAGATAAGAAGTTGACCAAGTTGTTTCTAAAGGCTTTGTCTCCACTTCCCCTATAGGGACTTCCTTCTGAACATCTTCCATCCAAAGACCCCTGAAATCATGCCGATTGCTTAATGCTCCACCCTGATCGGCTTTCCCTATATAAGGAGCTCTAGAAATTTCCTAATTCCCCACTCTGGTCAGAAGACTGTCCAGAGCCCTCCTCAGGCTCACACTTTGGGGCAGGGAGCCTATAAGTCGGTTGTGGCAAAAGCTGTTGACGTATGTGTCATATCCAGGAAACATGTTCTGAACAAGGGGCATCTGGAAAACGTGTTTTTACCTAAATGTAAATCATCTCAGCAGCTTTCATTGGATAGTTATCTCTTGGGTTTCCATGTAGAACTGGACATCACTGTGATCACTAAGTCCAGTCATCCGCTGGGGGGCTCTTTTACCACTTATCTGCAAAAGTAACATTTTTGCTGTACGAGGGCCATTTGTCAGAGGCAACACAGGATGTTCCTCAGATGGCATTTATGCCCATGGGGAGAGAGAAGAGTTACGGTTACCTCTGCTGCTTGCAATCTCACATGCTCTTGATTGTGCTTTTCCTCAGAGCGTAATTCTACAAGTTATGGACAACCGCAACAAATGGACAGCCAGAGGCAGTGCAAGGAGCATAACTCTGCAGTCCAGACAGTCCACCTGCCAGACCTGAGTTCCAACTCGACTTGTGCCACTCACAAGTCATATGACCCTGGGAGGTCCCTTAAACTGCACAATAAGACTAACAATACCAACTCTCAGGGAGGTGATAATTCAATGAGGTAACATATGGTACGCTCCCGGCTCGTTCTAAGTTTCTTCAATGTTAGTTTGCTTCCTCTTCCTCCTCCTGGCATGCTCACATTAGAGCCTACTCCAAAGCTCCTGATGAACTCAAAGCCTGACCACCGCCTACATGTTCCCATTCCTCACCTGGCTTCAGTGGTCCCAGCCGTCTCCACCCAGCAGACACTGCTGAGGTTGGATGTGTCAAATGACAACCACAAACGCTTCACGGAGTCAGAAGGAGGGGCATGAATGGGTACCCCTGCTCTGCAGAGACGGAAGAAATGTTCCTTTTCTCTTAAAAACCAATTCTTTTTTTTTTTTTTTTTTTTGTGAGGAAGATCAGCCCTGAGCTAACATTTGCCAACCCTCCTCTTTTTGCTGAGGAAGACTGGCCCTGGGCTAACATCCGTGCCCATCTTCCCTCACTTTATATGGGACGCTGCCACCGCATGGCTTGCCAAGCTGTGCGCCGGTGCGTGCCTGGGATCCAAACTGGCAAACCCCGGGCCGCCGCAGCGGAGCGCGTGCACTTAACCTCTTGCGCCACCGGGCAGGCCCCTTAAAAACCAATTCTCGAACCAAGCATGGTAACAACATATATTGCCAAACGTGGTAATACTATGTGGTAGTAGATTTGATTTAGGAAAGCAGTGGGTCCTCAAAATTTGGAAAATGCACTTTTCATTTGTAAAACTCTTAAATGCAAGTTTAAAAAATGATGTGTTATACCACTTTTTTTCCAGAGCCCTCTCTAGTGTCTCCCCCTCTCCAACCCCTGCTGTTCCCATAACTGATGTAGAAGTAATTTCATGAGCCAAATAGGATAGGTTTACAGGTGTGCGTTTGGCATTAATTTTAATTTCTATTCACATACATATTATTATTACCCCCTACTCTCATGAAATAGTTTATTCCACCATAACATATATTTTAATGAAAGCCATATTTTTGGGGAATACATTAATCTGTCTAAGAATAAGTGATTAAATCATCTGTCATTCTGTTGTAGGGCTCCTTCTCTAATAGGTTTTCTTTGTTTGGCAAATAAATTAGAAATGTCATGTTTGTTTCCAAGCAGACATAAGCTGGCGATGACTTGTACCAAAGTCATGGACAAAAAGTTCATAGAGGCATTTGAATTTCTTCAGGGTTGTAAATCCAGATATATTATTACTTTATCTTTACTGGAAATTGGGGTAAGGCAGGAGATGGGGAAGCAGAATGTTAAATCAGCTGGTAACCCTAAATAATCTTCCACGGTGTACGTTGTACATACACATTATCCATTACTGCCGTCATTCCTGGCTTTCACTCACGCTGTCTCAAGGTTGCACGAATGGTAAATGCTTCTTAAATGTCTAATTGATATGGTCTGATGAAATGATTAAGGATTTTATTGACTACTTTCAGAGTAATTCAGTTATGATGTGGCAAGGTGTTTAACAAACATCCAGGAAGTCTCTGCAAATTCCAACTGGACAACTCTACTCTGAGGTCCAGCACCACCTCCAAATGAACACTTTCACACGCTGGACTCAATATCTTCCTCCATAACAAGCTCCATCAACAACAATAAAAACAGCAACCAGAATCTTTTTTCCTTCTTTTGTGTTTCTCATCTCTGTGAACTGCACTGAATCCACCAAATTTCCCAACCCAGAAACCTAGAGGTCAGGCTGGATTGGCCTGAGGGCATGAGGAGAAGCAGCAAGAACTGCTGAATCTAATTATTCTTAGCACCTTAATCTCTTTGAATCTGTATACTTCTCTCCATATTCATGGCCATCAGCTAATCCAGGAATCTATCAATAATTCTCTGGGATCCTGTGCCAGCCTCTTAGATCCCTCACTCTCCACTGTGTGGCCAGAGTAACTGTTATCTAGTGCAAATCCGGACACATACATTCTCTGTTTACAAACCTTCACTTGATACCTACTCATCCCAGCATAAATTGAAACTCACTACCGGTGGATTGAAATCCTCACAATCTGGCCCTTGTTTATTTTCCAGGCTCATTTCTTATTATTCTCCACAAACAAGGATTATTTGCAGTTCCCTGACCAAATCATTCTACTTCTTCTCTCTTATCTACACTCTCTTTTATATATTTTCCACTTTGTCTGGATGCTTCCAATCCACCTTTCCCTAGGCTTCTCCATTTTGTTGGAGTTCCAGCGTGGGAATCTTTTCCTCCAGGATCTTCCCTTCGTGGGCAGGTTAGGTGCCTCTCTTCGCCATCTCCCACGCGCTTACCCATTGTAGCGCCCTTTCCACGCTGTCTTCACAGTCACGCCCACCCACCCGCATGAGAGCCTGAGGCTCAGGAGCGTGACGAGTTGAGGGTCAGCTCGACCTGCTGCGGTTCTGGGAAGACTGACCTACTTGGTGGCTCCTCCAGCTCCTCCGACACACACGCTCATTCAACTCCCCGTATTTTCACTGAAGGCTCCCCAGAGAAACAGACTGACAACATCATCGCAGCCACTGGGCACAAAAATCTAAGATCTCATGACTACAAAGTACGATACAATGCCCTTTAGCCACAGAGACAGTGTCCCCACAAGCCTCAATCAAAAAGTATTTCATGGGGAGGGAAAATCATCTTCTGGCTTGAATAGAGATATCTGCTTTGTCAGAGATTCCTTAGCATATTATGTTTGGACATTTTTCAAATGGTGTGCTAACACATCCTGGAAGTTTCTCTGGATGCAAGACAGGCATTTATAGTCAGATCTTGGAACAGCTCTCCCCTCGATGCTCTGAGGAAGCATCTTTGTTGACCACAGCACATCCCCAGAGCTGACTTGGGCCTGGTCACATTTGAGGGGGCTTTGAGTAGCGACCTGTGAATGACATTATGTGTGCTTTTATACCACTACATCCAATAACTGACTTTTAAAAAAAAATACAAACCATGCACAGATGTTAAATAATGGTTATCTTTTGCTAGCTAAGGGAAATCATATACTTCTCTTTGTTTTTTTGTTTCTGGGACTCAGAATCATGAACCACAGAGTTGCAAACAGATCTGATTTTTATGTGATATTCTGTGGCTTTAAGTAACTTAAATCAACTAACCTACTGATATTGTGTACTACTTTTTTTTAAATAAAAGAGTAAAACGGGGACAGAGGAAGCAATCATTGATTCATTGTAAACATTTCTTTTTCCCAGATCATCTTCAGCTCACATATAACTTTTTCCCAAATACATCTTTCCTTATGGCCATCCTTGTTCTTTATTTTCATGAATCATTAGGCCAGCAAACATTCCAGCTAAGTTGTAAAAATGGCGCATTCGTTCCATCCAAACTTACCTGTTCGTTTCTTGCATTTTTTTTTTTAACTTAACTCTACCATTTTAAATCTCTTTAATTCCAGACCATGATCATACAAATTTTTCCTATGGTTTATGCATTCATGCAATGAATAGTTTTTGAGTGCCTACTATATGCGAGACTCTTTCCTGGATACTGGTTATACAGAAGTGAATAAAACAAAACAAAAGAAAAATCTCTGCCCTCAAAGAGCATGTGTTACAGTGGGTGAGTCATCCAACACGAAAGATAAATAAAATATGTGCCATGTTGGATATGATAAGTCTAAGGATTGAGTATTATTTCATAAAGCAGGGAAATGATAGAAGTGTTGGGGAAGCAGGTGCAATTTTAGAAAGAGGAACCTGCTCATTAATTTGGAGGCTAATGTTGTAAAAGTTGAGAATGAAGTTGGTCTGAAATGTCTCTTTGGTTTGCATTTGAACAGCAGATTTGCAAATAAATCAACACTACATATAAGACAATAAAGGAGCTATTAAAGCTATTTCAGAAAAACACTCCTTTATCATTCTTGGAAGCTGCTTATAACCATGTCCTATATTCATGTAAAGGGAACTTGCTTTAACTATTGTAAAAGGCATGACTTTATCATTAATGAACTGGGACTACATTATGCATTATACTTGAATGTAACCACCTATATGTGAAAAACTATGCAACTCACATCTTTTCACTACTGCAGCCCACTTTTAGTCTTAATTAGTGACATTTTACTGTGTCACATCTCAGCTTGCTTTAACTGCTAATTATGCAACTTAGGCACAAATAAGGTAAGAATACATCAAGAAACCTAAATACAAATTTCACTGATTTGGAATCAAATTAAACACACACAACAAAAACTCCACAACATGGAAGGGTGAAGAAAATGAAAACATTTCCAAAGGTATTTATTGAGAAATAGTAAAGATGTACATATTTTTACAAGCTTTTAATATTAATTTACATTTCTTTAAATTATGTAGGCCCCGATAATCTATACTTGACTAATACATAACAGAAACCCTTGACTTTGTGAGATTTCCACAATGCTACCATAGCTGGGAGTCAAAATGCAACTTTGGCTCACGATGCTTAAGTTTGTTTTCAAAAGAAATACTAAATGCCATATTCACTGAGAATTAGGCTTATCATAAACAAATGTGCTCTTAAAAAACAACCACCTCATACTGAAGCATGCTGTTGACACTACTTTGAACCTTACCTCACCAGAGACTACGGAGAAAACATTTTTAGAGAGTTATTACCTAGTTTTTGTGCGCAAACTGCATGATTCTAAAATACTTTTTTGCCCCTGAATTTTATTTACAAATTTTTGTAAGGGTATAGTGACTTACTCTTGAATGCTATAATAGTGGAGCCAGGCCACCTGTTTTGATATTTTTTAGATGCAACACCGGGTGGGTGCCCTTCCTAGCGATACACCAAGTTTGCACATACAGTAGCTGAAAATCCATTTTAGTTACAGAACATTTTTCAAACTGTTTTACAATAAGGCACAATATTCTGTATGTCAATAGAATGTGGGAATTGCCAAAGGGGCTGGGTTTTTGTCGGTTGGTTGATTTTTCGTTTCTGAGATCAGCAAGGAAGAGGATCTTCTTTTCCTAAGGTGGGAAGGGAAGATTTCTAATTCAGCATGCTCAAAGGGGCATGACAAGCTGGGGCGTCGGCTCACTGGCCTGCACCATGGTTGTGCCAGACAAGCTGTTCTCCGCCAACCCAGCCTTTAGGTGTTATGCTGTCAGCCTCTTCCAAACACAGAATCCGAGAAGATGTGTGTGCGAAATTGCACTGCGTGATGCAGTGTGTGACCCGTCCCTGTGCCCCGTGAAGGGGGCCCCCTTCTGCACCTGCAGGTGTAGAAGCATGAGAAGCTTTGCTTGTTTGATATGAAAAAGAACTAAAAATTTAGATGTAATGCCACAATTCCCTCACTTAAAGAAACCGGCTGTGCAGTAAAGATAATTTTGTTTTATTCACAGTAATAAATATTTAAGGTTTTAGTAAACAAAATAATTAAGTACTGATAATCAATGCAGCTCTCTAATTTTTTTAAACTGCTATTTTCATGCTAAAGGCCCACAGAAGTATAAGATTTATTATTATTATTATTGATATTATTAAAAGTATTCCAACCTTAATTTGTCTGCAACAGTACTTGGGGCAGAGGTAGCCAAAAGCTACAAAATTTAAAGAATGAGTTTCAGGTTTGTGTGATGAAACCACAATGTTAAAATCTGCCGCACGGGATTTCAGTCTCTTTCTGCCCAATGTAAACACGGCCTTAGCATTCAGTAAAGGCATACAACTTTTCAGCCTGGAAAAGAAAACCACATTTCCATAGTGAATGCTGTGTGATCTGGGAGCCACGGACGCCTCACCTGATGAACCATTCCGGACCAGCCTCTGGTTAGGGGCACTGCCTCATAGCTGGACCTCAGGTTCCACATTACGACATTTTAAACAGAGCTGCAGGTGCAGACACCATTAAAACACTCCTAGATCTTGAAGTCTTAAATTTCCGCAAGGGAAATCACGTCATACAAAATGACGGGAGAATCTGTATCGTGTTCCTAACATGGGCTACACACCACGAAAAAAAAAAAACCATGCAAACCCAACGATGACAGGTCCTCCTTGTGATGAACGCAGTCCATTGTACAGTAACCGGACAGGCAGATACTAGGTGCGCAGGTCTGTAATGGAGAGAAACTGGATTGCTGTGTTAAGACGGAGACCCAGGTTCCATTTCACTACTGTAATTCAGTAATGCTGCCAAGATCTGGCTCACTTGCTAATTTATTTTATGATGATATTCTAGGTAAAACTTTCATTGATTCACTTCTTTCCCTAGAAGCCATCTGGAGCATCCGCCTTCCACTACTGATAGTATCTCATTTTCACAGTGGCATTGGGAATAAATGCACTTAGCTTGATTTTAAGCCACATTCACTCGATGTGAATTTTAAGCCATGTTCATGGCATATTTTAAGAAAGTTTGGGTGATATTTGCTTATGATTTTCATGAGCATATTTTCCTCTATCCAACTTACAAATATCAAAAAATTAACCCCAAACAGTGCAAGTTGTCATGAATATGGCTCTTAGTTTTCTCCAGTAAAACTGCAGAAAGGGTACTCGAGACTTCAACATACATTTCACTTTCTAAGTAAAGGTCCCACAGTCTTTCCCAAACCTTCTGCTCATGGTTAGATGCACAAATAGTTGCCTCATACAATTATTGGAATTATTAAGAACCCAAATAAAACACAAGCTTTCCTTTATTATTATTGTTTTCTTACTGCAACAACTACTCAGTTTCTGGCTGATGCAGTTTTAAGCTTTGATAGCTTGAATTTTAAATTTGGTCATATTAAGAATGATCACAAAGGTTTTTGTTTTTCATTATCTACAGAGATTTTAACCAAAGTTACATTGTAACACACAAACGCTGTCTTGTCTTTAAGGCACAACACATCAATATGAACATTCTGTTTGCCAAACTTAAAAAAGAGACAATATTAGATTCCCATTTCCCCCCCACCTTCCCTCCCTGACAAATGAAAGAAAAATTGCATCCACTTTCAAAATCAGCTGCTAATAAAGTCACAGTAAATTATTTGCATCAATAATTTACACAAATTACAGGTCTAGATAGGATTGTCCTTATACAGTCTGAGTGCATTCCAATTCAGATTTTCTGGGCTAGGTAGGCTAAAGTCAGATTCAAACCTCAGGGCTGAGAAGATTTCTCATTTTGAGGAATGTTGTTGAACACCACCTCGTCAGACAGAGCGTGTCTTGGTGTTTTGCCAGGGTAAGAGTTCTTTGCCAAAGCTGTTAATTCCAGTTAGGACTCATTTGGTGTGTACCAGCAACCTCCACAGATTTTTTTTAAAAAAACCATTAAAGTGTTGTAAATATAAGACCATAGAGCTTCTTTTCTGTAGCACTAAAGTGTAATTCCGTGCAGCAATCTGAATTCTTCCTTCTGGAATTTTCATTCCAAATATGATTTCATCCTTTAAGACAATTTATATGTGTAAAGCCAGAGGCATTGAATCACACATAAAAATTCAGTGTACTTGAAATATAAAAAAACGGATCTCCAGCTAGAGAAAACAGTTACAAATACTCTAATTCCAGTGCTTGATGTAGAGCCAAGAGGTCTGAGTGACTTGATATCCTCCAAAAGGGCATGTTGTGCTGTAAGGTTAAGAGAGGGAGGATGGGAGAGAGAAGGGGAGGAATGGAGAGAGATCACAACGGTTGTCTCAGTGAAGCAGCAGTACACAGGGTGTGTGGTTCACCCCAGTTCAAGGCAGGGATGATCATTCTTGAAGGCGTGGTAGCATCAATGTAGTATTGTCAAAATAATAAAGAAATAGATCTGAACTGGATTTTAATGATCATGAAAGCAAATATTGAGATTTCTTAATTTATTTAATATTTATTCTGGAAAGCATCATTACCAACATCAGCATCTGGGAAAGCAAGGTGTGCACCAAAATCCTACGTGGCTGATGGAAAGCAAGTTTTAATTGCTGCGTCACTCCTTAAAGTCTCTCAGTTAAAATCAAAATTAAAAAACAATAAACTTAAGTCCAAGGCTTTTTGTCTATTTGAGAGGAAGAGGGTGAATTCTTTTCAACGCAAAAAATAATTTGAAGCTGGACTATATAAGGTAGAAAAAATGTAGAGATGATCA
This sequence comes from Ceratotherium simum simum, assembly GCF_057802395.1. Taxonomy (NCBI): domain Eukaryota; kingdom Metazoa; phylum Chordata; class Mammalia; order Perissodactyla; family Rhinocerotidae; genus Ceratotherium; species Ceratotherium simum. The sequence continues at coordinate 52,929,055 of NC_141918.1, read as the reverse complement.
ACTTTCTTACTTGTCTGGGGTAAGTAATAACTTAAGCCGGTAGAGTCACCCTGATTTATTTCACTGGTGCTGGATCGAGTGAAAGCCCTCCAGCATCCATTCTCAATGGGGGACATATCACCCCCAACGGGACAAAAATGGGTTCGTGTGGGGAAGAAGTTCTTAGACATTATATGGTTTGTGGCTCTCCAAAGATATACTAGTATACAGTATATGTACGGTATTAAAATTTCATGAAGGCGGGCCGGCTCCGTGGCTTAGCGGTTAAGTGCGTGCGCTCCGCTGCTGGTGGCCCAGGTTCGGATCCCGGGTGCGCACTGACTCACCGCTTCTCCGGCCATGCTGAGGCCGCGTCCCACGTACAGCAACTACAAGGATGTGAAACTATGATGTACAACTACCTACTGGGGCTTTGGGGGAAAATAAATAAATAAATAAAAATTATAATTAAAAAAAAAATTTCATGAAGGGGTGTGATTAGGGAAACAATGTCTAAAAATACTCCATTGTGGACGATAACGAAAAAAAATAATACACTATAGCAATTAACAAAACCAAAGCATTATTTGTAAGTTTGGGTTGATGACATCTTGCAGAATACATATATATGAAATATATATTCATATGTATAATGGAAACATATAAATATATAACATGGAAAAGACATTTTATTATAAAAATTAATCATTAAAATAATCACTATTGTTATATAATTCTTTGCTGTCCAATATGGTAGCCACTAGCCCCATGTGGCTATTGAGCACTTGAAATGTGGCAAGTCCAGTTCAAAATACATATCGAATTTCAAAGATTTAAAATGTAAAAAAAAAGGGGCTGGCCCAGTGGCATAGCGGTTAAGTTTGTGCGCTCCACTTCAGCAGCCCAGAGTTTGCAGGTTCGGATCCCAGGCATGGACCGACGCCCCGCTTGTCAAGCCATGCTGTGGCGGCGTCCCATATAAAGTAGAGGAAGATGGGCACGATGTTAGCCCAGGGCCAATCTTCCTCAGCAAAAAGAGGAGGATTGGCATTGGATGTTAGCTCAGGGCTAATCTTCCTCACACACACAAATAAACAAATAAAAAAATAAAATAAATAAAATGTAAAAATAGAAGAATGTAAACATCACATTAATAATTTTTATATTTATTATGTGTTGAGACAATAATATTTTGAGTATATTGGGTTAAAATACATTACTAAAATTAATTCTACCTGTCTCTTTTTACTTTTATTTTAACATGGCTTCCAGAAAATTTAAAATTACAAATATGGTTTGCATTATGTATTTCTACAGGGGAGTGTGGTTATACATTAACTATTCCTAGACTTAGAAATTTCTTCTTAAGTTTACAAAACAAACTATGTTTTTAGGTCAAATTAAAGCACAGAAATTCATCTAGAAGTAACATTTTTTCATTCAGCTCAGATCTATTTGTATTAACAAAATATACTTTATATTTCTGCACATGCGATTGTATAGCTACATCCAAAGAAAAGCATGCATTCTGGATACTAGAGAAACCAACCACCTGTGTTTCAAAATAGAATTATAAGCCTCACTCACCATCACCGAAACTGTACCTACACAAACAACCATTTGGAAACAGCATTCTAATGAGATTCCTACCCATTTGGAGTCGTGCTTTTTCCTCCTGAAGCTTTAAGTGTAAAGCAGAGAGTGTAACAACTGGTACACCGAGTCTAGTTTTCACACCATGGATAACTGGGGAAGACTTGATAAGTTTTAATTTTCAAAGGCATACACGGCTTCTGGTTTGAAAAAGTGAATTTTATTACCCCTGACTTAGATATGTGTGAATTTCACATAGGCTAAAAGACGTGTAAAATGTTTGCGGCAGTGGCTGCGTCGACTGCTATCTGCTGTGTGTAACTACGGTGCCAATACGAAAACCTGGAACGACACAGACTCAAGACCTGGACAGATTCCAGAAGTATTTCAGTTGTGTGCAACTGGAGGGACTTCAGATAGCAGTCAGCAATGAAAGTTGTACTCCTTGAGGCTCCATCCCTGACCTCACACAGCACGTCCTTGGGGCCAGCGTGCCATCCTGGGTCGCTGACGCTGCTAAGTAAGACCCAGGTGCTCCACGGGAGGCAGAGCCTCCACCAACTCGCTTACTGTCATGGAAAATTTCCAGTACAGCTTCCAACACTTCACCAAACCTTCTAAAGTGGAAGCTCCTTCTCTTTCTCCATTTTGCATAATTTAAATTGACTACGAACATAAATCATTTCCTTTATCTTCCTATTATAGCTATAAACTTTTCTAAGAAATTGTTAATGGTGATTTTTTTTAGAAAACAGAAATCAGGTAAACACTCTAGCACATGCAAGTGTTTCATGAAAGCTTTATTAGATGATGATTGGAAATCTTCTCAGGATAAGATAAGAAGACAATATTTTTTCCAGGTAAAACAACATAAGCTGATATGTCATTGTTTAAAAATACTAATTCATCATTTTGCTTTGTTTTATAAATTATATCACTTTTATCCCGGCTAGATGATATTCTGCCATCACTCAGTGAAGGAAGCTGTAGGTCTCAGTGTTGGGTTGACTGATGGTCTGTTGTCTGGGGCCAATCATGACATCACTCCTCTTTTGATCTTGGACCAACATTTAATGGTTTTTAACTGCCTTGATTTCTTCTTCAGAAATACAGGCCAGATGAAAAGGCTTATTTAAATACCTCAGGCCTATGAGATCTTCTGAATATATTCAAAGCCAGCTGCTTGCCTTCAATCAAGTACCAATGGCTCACCAAAGCAGACAATACTCTTCTAGAAGACGTGAAGCATGTTGCCTCTAAGTCTCTATGACAAGTTGGCACAAAAGGATCTGAATAACACATCTCATTCCAATAGCATTTATTAAAGTCTCTAGCAACAGTTTTTTCTTTGGCTATGAAATCTACCCTCAGCATTTATCATCAAGGAGCACATTTACCACTAGGCAGTCACAAGGACCATCTGGCACAGAGGATGGATGAGGGAAAGGATAAGAACTGAGCCACTTGCATGATTTTCTATGGAGCTCATTAAGTTTCTTTATCTTGTAAAATTTCATGTGCTTAAACATGCTTATTTTGCCCATCTTTCTTACAAACCACTATATCTGTGTGTGTTATACACATAGACATGGGAATATAACTAAATTTTCCTACATTTCCTATCAAATTTCAGGCAAAAAATGCTAGACTCCAAATGGTTTATTTGAATGTAAGTATTGACCTTCTCATGCTCTTACTGCTTTGCATCTATAAATTGAAATCATTTGTCAAGCTGCCATCGGGCCAAACTACAGGAATGCAAACAAAAAAGCTTGCATTAGAAGGATCACACCAACATTGTTTGAGACAGGTTACCTTTTTTGCTGCCTGTTCTTCTTCTACACCATCCCCAATTACAACATATACTACTTTTCTGCCAAACCTTTGCATTATTCGTTCAAAGCAACTTTCTTTTCCTGGAAGATAAATGAGATAAAAGTTCAGAGTGAAGTTACCTGGTTAGCGGCATGCTCCTCATCTCGGCCATCTCCAATCACAACATAAGTTATGTTAGTGCCAAATCTGGACACTATACGTTCAAAACAGCTTTCCTTGCCTGAAAAACAATGCACTGCTTATTCTTCCCGCCACTGCATTCATTAACCTGAAGATTCATAAAGTGTTCAGTTAATTTCTCTTGAACATCGATCACTTTAAGTAGCTCACCACCTCTGGGTTTATGAAATCAACCAATATGTCCGAATAATGTAAATCTTTACTTGAGACAGATTATTAAAAAAATGTATTGCACACTTCAAAAAAGTCAGTAAGGTTCAGCATTTGACCCAGAGAAACTGTCACCACCAAAAGAATGTCAGAACGGCTTTACCAGCAACTAGGAGTTTTAACATTTGTTTAATTCTGTATATTAGTTTTATCTAGTTTAAGTAGGATAGACAAGTCAGCTGAAAATATTATTGTGAAAAACTGAAGGTTCCTCTATAAGGAAAGAGGAAATACTAAGATGTGGATGTATTTTGATAAACAACTCCTTTCTTCAAGGGGCTGGGAGCCAGTCTGTTCAGATTAGCTGTACTAAGGGTGCTGTTGCATTGGCCACCGAGCTGGCGACACCAGTCTCTCCTCTGACTGCACTGTGGGAACAACACTGTGGTATTTCTACATGTTCTTCTTGTTCACAACATTGGCATTAGTCTCTGAATTTCATTCCCAGAATGTTCATGCAGTCATGGCTACTTTTGCATTTTTTCTTAATCTGATAGCTCAGAACTCCAAAAACAATACTAGCTTAAAGAGAAAAATAAAAATGATTTTTTTTTTCAGATTAAACATAAAGAAAAACCTGGCCAATAAAAAAGAAGATTGTCCTCACTAAAAGAAATGTTTATGCTGGTATAAAATTATTCGATTTCTCAAAAAGCAAAGTCAAACGATATATTAATCCTGCTAGCATAAATACACACATTTATGTAAAAAATGAATGGGATTGGTAGTGGGGCTCTGAATTGTAGTGCTTATGACACTGTGGCACTTACTTTATGAAAGCTTGGCTCTCTTTAACTCCACTCCTGAAACAGCTGCAGCTGGGGTCCTTTTCTGCCTGTGCCAATATCAAAACTCCGCAAGGCCCAGGGCAGGTTATTTTTGGTAGGGGATTTTAGGATTTTAAACTCTTGTCAAGGTGCCAGAGCCTAAGTTTGTTGACCTTCAGGCCACATTAGACAACCCATCCATTTCCCCAGGCATTTCCTTGACACACAGAGGACTATGGGAGCTGTTTTCTTTTAACTCTTTCGAGACAGCAGAAGTTGATGAAGTTTTGTTTTTGAAAGTTTATTAGAAGTCTTAGTCTGTGACAGGCACTTAAAGTCAAAGATGGCTCCCTGGACAGACATTTCCAAATAAACAAGGTTGTAGTTCTCTGATTGCTACTGAACATTTTTGGAAATGTGGATTTCCAGCCATTCATGTTATGAATGCCCCACTTATGTTTTCTGATTCATAAAATTCTTTATTTTTTTCTGGAATTAAGGACACTCATTCAATCCATCTGTCACTCTTCTGTAATGCCAAAATAGTATTTTTAATCTTAAATCTATATTACTGCATATGCAGGAATTCAATACTATGTAACATACTCATTAAAATATTAAATAGCACAGCTAGAGATATTCTATACTATATAAACAACATGTGCCATAATGAAATATAAATATAAATATATATGAGTATATATATAAAAAGTCAGAACTAGCCAGATACTGAGCTCAGAATTTCACTAGGCAACAGTTTTATAAAATTTGCACATGTACAATGAGTTACAGGGGACTTTGTTATTAAGCTCTATTTAAATTTGCTTGATATTCTAGCAAAATCGATGAGAGAGGGAATCACACAGAGACACACGTTAAGAAAATCCCCCAAAACACAGACGTAAACACATTCCATACAGAGTAAGAAATAATTCTCTTACCTATTTTAGTTGCACTGTAAATATTCTCAATGGGGAAGGCACCTCCTAAACTATAGAGCAGAACCTTCGCAAGTGCTGGGATCAGTTGCGTTGTTGTGACCAAGACATTTACGCAGTTACTCCTAAAGGAGGGAGGAAACATGCATATTTGTTTTCTAATACTAAATAACTACTAACAGCACAGATTTTACTGTGCTGTGTTCAGTAATTTTATTGTCACTGTGTTCTCTCAATTCCATAATCAATGGCCCCTGATAATCTAACCTTTCAATATTCAAGAGTTACTTGTGGAGTGCCTACTACCCGTCAGGAACCATGACAGATGCTAGGAATACATCCCCAAATGGGCAAAGTGGAAGAAAATGGGCAAAAAGAAGTCATGGGTGAATGAATTTTTGTCCCCGCCCCAGAACATAAGATCGATAAGGAGAGAGACAAGAAAAGAGACAGCTGCAATATGAATGTGTTCCAGAATAAAGATCTCCTCAGGTCCCCGTGGAACCTCAGGGAAGAAGACCTACCTCAGCCAGCAGCAACCATGGGAAGGTTATCAGAGGGGGCTGGCCTAGCTCTAAGTTTACAAGCATCCAGATCAGGTATTGTTTAGGGGGACAGGACTCCATGTCCTAGGATTTTCAGAGTCTGGGAACACAGAGGACATAGGCAGAAAGAAGCTGATGGACGGTTAAAAGCAGTTTTTGGATTTTGTGCATGAAACAGCCCAGAGAGTCCCAGTCAAGTGGCTGACAGATGCGGATCCTGAAGAAGTAAAATGAAGAGGATCCTTATTTAGGACAAAAGGGGCTGAATCCATGAATCTCCGTCTCAACAACAACAAAGGGCAAACTGCACTCAATGGGCCCAGTTTTAATCTGTCCACAAAGGCCCTACCCTTTGAGAGTGAGAATCTCCTGTTCTGCAATTTACAGCTGTTTCTTTCAAGGGAATATTAGTGGGAGATAATGGACTCACCAAGAGAGTGGGATTGTGAAGCAGAGATTGGAGAGAATGGACGGTGGCCCTTCCTTCTGGATTACGGGGAAACTGAGCCATCCTGCCTCGAGGGGCTCCAACCACACATGTGAAACTGAGAATCAGAAGCCATATAGCTATGGACCTTTCTCTATTGGATGTTTTGTATCACAAGCCTTTAATACATATTTGTAAGGGCCCATAAAATACTCTCTAGAGTTCTCTAGATTGATTTACAGAAACGTGGTTGCAATGGCAACTCAGAAGAACAAGTTGAGTGCTAATTTTTGATGGTATGTATAGCTTAGCCCACAGTACACTTAATATTATGCTTATATTCTTTAGAAATATCATGTGTAAGGAAAAACTATAATTTATTCAAAAACAATCATAAAACCTTTATAACTATAGCCTTTTAAAACATTTTCATTTCTAAATTATCTCCCCAGACACCTGATTTTGTAATAGGAGCTCTAACTCTTGGAAGCAAATGATGAGGTTATCAACTTATATGGGATAAAGAAACAAAGACTTCTAGAGGTAGAAGTTTAATAAGTATCATCAATATAATCCCTAATTTTACTGATGAGGAAATAAAGACCTAGAAAGTAACTTGCCTATTATCAGACAGAAACTCCCCAAATAATGGCTGATTATTAAGAATAATATACAAACACATTACGATATTGTGATACTTAAAGTTCTACATAATATTTTGTCAAAAGAAGATGCTATACAATGTGACATATAGATGAAAGTTACAGAATGAAAACATGATGGAACAAAATAAAGCACAGGCTTTTTAAGTTTTGAGATGTGGTTTTGAACTCTAGCTTCACCACTTAACCCTGTGTGATATCTGGAGTTACATCATTTCTTTTTTTAATTACAGACATTGCATATACTTACAAATTGCATATATATAAACCACAAACATTGCATATACTTATAGGTATTTATAACGCACTGAAATTATTAATTACAAACACTGTATATATTTATAAATTGCATATATACATTTGTAAAACACAGACAAATATAAAGAAAATGAAAAGCATCAATTATTTAACCATCAAGAGATGGTACCTGCTATCCCCTTTTTGTGTATTTACTTTCAGATTTTCTGTTTGCCTATAGGTTTTTTTCCCACTTAGAATCATGTTATATATATAATTTTGTATTATAGTTTTTTCATTTGTTTATATCATGAACCTATTCATTTATGTCATGTTGTCTATTATTCCCCGTCTCCCAGCAAAACATAATGTGTGCAAACCACTCTACCATGGGGCTGCACCATCATTTATTTGTGTGTGTGTGAGGAAGACCAGCCCTGAGCTAACATCCAATGCCAATCCTCCTGTTTTTTTTTCTTTTTGCTGAGGAAGACTGGCCCTGGGCTAACATCCGTGCCCATCTTCCTCCACTTTATATGGGACGCCGCCACAGCATGGCTTGACAAGCGGTGCATGGTGCATGCCCAGGCTCCAAACCGGCGAACTCCGAGCCGCCGCAGCGGAGCGCACCCACTTAACCACTTGCGCCACCGGGCCAGCCCCTGCACCATCATTTTTCAAAGTTAAGCTTAGCCACTTGCCTGGTTTTTGATTTCTCAATATTATAAATAATGCTACCTTACATTTTTCCTACACATTTTTCCTACACATTTGCTTATGTCCTTCGACTATGTTCATAGAAGAGGAATTAGAGTCAGAGGGTACAAACTTTGCTAAAGGCTCTGATACATAATCCAGCCATGTTTTGTATATGCATCTGTTTTTCTGATACCCCAGGACATTTTGTGAAAATTACCAATATCATAATACATGTGGATAAGTTAGCAAGCTTCATGGCACTTAAATCTTCAATGTGTAATGGCTTATTTTCCCCTTCCTTTCCTTGTTAGACCCTCATTTATTTCTTAAAATCACATACGCCTGTAGTTGCTTTAAGGCCATGTGTTGAATAATGATCTATATATAATATGTTATGGATAACGTGTAATCTATACAATAATGTAATAATCTTTGGTTTGTAACTATCTAGGAGACTTCTTTTAGAAATAATGAAAGCTGTTGACCTCGTCCCCAAGGAAATGCACATTCCACCACACTTTACACACAATTTCAGGGGCTCAGGAGTCCTCACCCCAGCTTCCTTGATTTTTGCTCTCCATGTCACCAGTCACAGAGATCACGAGCCAGCAGGTTCCATTGTAAACAGTGTTAATTGTTAGACAATTCTTCCTTACATGGAGCCAGAAACTCCCTTCCCAGGATTCCTACTATTGGTCCTAATTCTCTCCTTTACAGACACAGAGAGAAATGTAATTTATTTCCAGCCTAACATCTCTAACAGTTGAAATCGGTAACCTTGATTCACACACAACTCTTCTTCAGACTAAACTCTTTGGTTCCTCCTTCCAACTGTTCCCTTTACATGGCTTCCACAGCCTATACCCTTCTGGCCACGTTGCTGGACTTAAGATGCTTCAAATATGTCACAGCCCCTGTTGGAATGTGTCGCCCAGAACTGAGCAAAGGACTCCATTCTGGCTTCCCCAGGCTGACCCAGAAAGCTCCTGCCCCCACCTCCCCACGTAGACTTTCTGCTACCACTGCAGTTACTGGTCATGCCACACGGGGAGAAGCCACAGGCAGGATTTGACACACACTGTTTTACTTCCATGTTCTGAATACTGGACTCTCCTTTTCCCCTGCCAAGGTTTTTCTGTATCCTGATTCAATCAGCCCAAATATCTCTTTCTCTGAATTTTGTGTTACCCACAAATTTGCTAAGCATGCTTTTATTTATTCATCTAACTCAGAAATGAAACTAAAGAACAGGATAGCATAAAGATTCAACCTCATCCTACTAGCTATCACTTTCCAGATTTATATTACTTTATGAATTGGCATTTATGGCACATGGTGTTCAACTAATTATAAGTCTATTCAATTCTATTATTTACACTAACAAGTCAGTATTTCACTGTTTAGTTCAAACAACACAAAGGTGACATGTTTTTCAGGAGTTTTCTCTTGCTTTTTTGACACATTTAAATTATGTATATTATCTGCAATGGCCTAAAAGACTTAAAAACATGACTCTTGGTAGAAACAGTGTTGTTTTGTTTTTCCCATCATCTCCTGTACTTTGCCACCAACAGAGAGCTCTCTTTTTTTTTGCATAAGAAGTCACATGAGTTTCCTGTGGGGATTATCAGTGGTCACGAGGAGAGAAGGGTAGAGAGATGGCATCTCCCGGTTATTCCCGTCCTCCACCCCAAAACACACACACACACGCAATGAGACTGAAAAATCACTGGACTCAGTGAATTCTTTGGTCCCTTTAAACCCTAAAATAGTCAAGGAACTAAAACATTTTTATAGATGTTGTGCTATTAGAACTACATCTTCAATACAATAAATAGAGAAACTGCACCAATACCACTTACCTAGTACTAATAATTGATAAAGACTTAAGTGCATTTGTTAGCCAGGAGTCCGTGAGACCTTCAATCTCTGCCCTCAATTGCAGCCACGCGTCTCTCTTGGCAGGGCCAAGGAGTCCTGCAACACCAAAAATCGAGGCAGAGTCAAGAGATGACCATTTTTTAGGAATACCTAGTTTGGTCCCCCTACTGTCTAGTACAGATAATGTTTATTCCAGCCCATATCAGAAATGGAGAGAGAGATCTATTTGTGTCAATTCTGATCCTTCACTTCTGAATTGACTATCCATTCATTCATTTAACAAACGTTTACTGAACAACTTCTAGAGGTGAGGTACTGGGCTAAAAACTCGGGACGTAACAGTGAAAAAGTGGGTCACAGTCTTCGCCCTCACTGAACCTAGAATCTGGCACAGCGGATGCCAATCACTCGAGGAGGTGGGAACTCCCGGGGCCTGGGTCCCACCCCGACTGTGATGCCATAGGTCTGGAGGAGAAGGTAGAGTCTACCAGCCTAGGGATACAAACTGCAAATAATTTGGCTGCCTGAAATGTTTAGTTTCTTAATAATCACAATCATTACCACTTTGAAACAGTAATAATGGCATTATCATATATTAGCTATAGAATGTTTCTAATATTAATGTGAAAGCTATTACAAACACTTTATTTGACAAAGAGAAGTTAAGAATTCTTTTTAAAATCATGAAGGGTGTGACAGTTATAAACAATAGTTAAAGATTACATTGGTGTTATGATGAAAAAAGAAGTAGGCATGCTAATTTTTTATTTAATCCCTTGCTTTTATGATAAAACAAGATCATGTAAATCCATTAAAAAGGAAAATTTCTTATTTAAATCATATTTCAGAATACTGGGAGAACATATTTTTGTGTCAGCTTTTTAAATCAAGATTTATAGTTTCTAGCAAGTCTCATTTATCCTTATTTCAATGAAGAGATGCTAACACATCACAGAAAATTGACTCACATGTCATTGTTTAAACTTATTAAGATATACGATTATTTATTCGTAATCTTGTTAATTTTTAAATAATTTTAATAATAGCCTTCAAGAGGGAAATAATGACATACCTGAATGATAAATTTCAGATTTCCCCAAAGGATATTTATTTTAAAGTTAAACGTGTTACCCACAACTGATTTTAAATAGAATATCTACTTATTTGATTTTATAAAAGTGTCTTGTATAGAGCACTCGAATGAGTGAGGAAATCTGAGTTATCCTTTAGGACCTTGGGGAAGTCAGTCATCTGCAGAGGCCTGTTTCTCATCAGAAATGAAGGTCTTCCATATCCAAGCTCCTTTTTGGTTCTGACATTATTATTATTGTCTATGGTTCTACATGTTTTTGTTCTCTTGTAGTTATTCAGCATCTATTAATCATCTGTGATATGCTCAAGGCTAGTTAGGTAGCGGGGATACAAGGTGAACAGACACACAGCCAACTCCCACGAGGTGTATGGCTGTGTGAAATACATCTACTATAGAGGAAAATTGACTATATTGTATCCTATGACACATACATGGATATACAGATGTCTAATATGCACACATATTTATCTGTATCATTCCATTTTAGATTCTGGTTTATGTTCCTCAATCATCCTTCCTTGTTTTAAAAAAAGGGAAACAAGCAAACCCTGGGAGAAGAATCTTACGTGACCTCATAACTAATCTGAGGATTTTCTTGACCTAAAATTGATCCTAATCATAGAGATCACCAAGCTTTATTGTATCACGAAACTTCAAGGATCTTAGTTCTGATATCACAAGTTTTGAAATCACCTGTAATATATGGATGAGTATAAAATAGGTTAGATGTTAACTACAGAGTATTTGAACTTTTAAATACCATGATAATCATAATTTGCACTACACAAGGGAAAGATATACTGTCAGGCAACATGCAGTTTTTAAATGGCTAGAACAGACTTGTTGAAAGTCTTTGAAATGACGTAAAGCACTATTTATTTTTACTTCTGACAGGATTCCAGAAAGACCATAATTGCTAACAACTCTGCTTCAATGACAGGGCTCCTGTCTGTAGACAGGTCTTCTTCCCACTGCCTCCATTGGTCCCTCTGTCTGGTTTTCACTGAGAGCATCCAAGGAACAGCTGAGGAAGGATAAACTAAATGCTCTGCTGTCAATCTTGACCAAATGTCTGGGAACAAAGATGTCCCAATGCCTTTGACAGAGCTGCACGTTTTATTTTGCAGTTAGATTTTTTCCCCACCTACTCTAAGAAACTTAAAATTCTGGCTCAATGTCGTTCAGCATGAGCTCTTGGTAATTTATCTTACAGTAGGATAGTCTCCAACACGGAATATGGAACTACAGTTCAAATTCTCCCTCTATCCACAGTGCCTTTATGAGATTTAAACAGCCACACGTACCTCCGACATTGTTCTTGTAGGTGTTGTATAATTCTTTTACTCTTCTGTAACGAAAAGCCAACTTCCTCATCCAGTCAACCCCTCCTCTTACACCTGTTGGCAAACAAAGGTTTGCACTACTTGCAGCTGCATGGAAGCCATCAGTTGCAAAACTGTAGGTACTGCAACACCCAAAATACATTAAAAAGAGATAAAAGAAATAAAATTACATGTGCAAAACTCCATAGTTGAATTTCTGTAGGAAACAGCATACTGAAAGGCAGGGCTTACCTTAAATCCTGCCCGTTATCATCTGAGGAAACATCATCTATATGAACTTGATCACATTCCTGTTAAAAACATTGGAAAAGTTATTTGTTTTTCAAATGATGCTTGTCACCATGTTTGAAGACTTGACCATCTTTCCATCTGATCAGGCTATGGCCAGAAGAGGGCAGCATTTGCCCATCCATCTCGCATCTCCCACTGGGACCCGGCATCATTTCTACTCTGAGATCTAAATCCAGAAGAGTGCCATAAAAAGAGGCCTGAAAACATAGGGCATATGGGTTTCTTTAGAGCAATTTAAAAAATAATTTTAATCTTTACATTATTGATAAGAAATTCTCTTTTGAATCTTTATAATCACCATTTGTGTTCATCTGCAGCCATTTCTGTGGTGCATCCTTTAGTATGGAAGCAAAGCTAACCCGAACATGCACAAAACTTGTCTGGTCTGAACACCTCGGGTGGTTACCATCATTTATTATTTGTTGAGCAGCAACAGAGGGCCTGGATGTTACGGTGTCCTGTGAGATTTCTACGGCTTCCTGCTTTTTGCATGGCCTTGTTATTTTAAAAGTCCTGGTCTTTTAAAGCAGAAAAAAGCTAATAACCACAGAAACTGACATTTTCTTTCTTTCTTTTGTTCAAGTTTTTAAATCTTCAAACTGAAAAGAATACTTATAAGTAAAAGGGAAATAATGAAGATTTCCCATCTCTAATGTGCTACAAACTCAGAGGAAAATAAACCTGATGTACATACACCTGCAATTGACCTAAGTTATAGTGTGTTCAGAACAAATGGTCACTTTTCTGAATAAGAATTCAATTCTTCTTTGTTATTCTCAGAATTCTATTCTACCTTCAAATAATCTGCCAAGTTCCAGTGAATTAGTACATGATCTGAAGGTGGAATCTGGTAAGGGTATTTAAAATACCTGGTCCTTACTAACCTCCGGAGACGTATGGTTTCGCCTTTTTTCCCCTTAAATTATTTCAGCCATATTTACAGATTCTGACTGTATACGTAGAGCTTACCATTCAAAATCAATTAAAAAAATTACTAACTTTGAACATAGGATGTCATACTAAACAAAAGCTTTTCAGCTACTATTTAAATTCATTATAAGACTTGGAAGTGTCTGGTAGTGAAATACTTAATATCTTGTCTCCAGCTTTCCACATGGAGTATATTAGATCCTGTTGCAGTGTGACAATAAATTAGTTGACTCAGGCTTCTTTTAAAACATAAAATTTAGTGACTAGCCAATCAATACAATTTTGGTATATAACTTGAAAATCCAGGTAAATTAATTTTAAAGCTTCATATGACTTACATAAATTATGGGTTTAGTAATTTTTGAATAAATCTCTACCTACATTCGCAGTTAAGGAAGAGCCCTGACAAGTAATCTGACTGGAAGCCTCTGGAGGGGGGTGTTTGGGCCACTCAGATATACCCCTACCTGGCACCAACTGGCATAATCGCTCAACAATTCTTTCTTGAATAAATGGCGGAAGTCTAGACAAATGATAGTTCTGGACAGAATTATCTGAATTACTTAAATTTTCTAACACAAAGTTACAATGATATAAAATAATCATATTCTATATGGTAAGGACTGTGAGAAGACATTTGTATCACGATGGAGGGAAGAGCGAGAGAACAGAGTACGGGCTGAGACCACAGGTGTGACGGCAGGACAGCCACTTAGAAATATTCTTCCCCAATTTTGACTGCGTATTGGTTGATAGGGGTGCAGTTCAAACTTTAACCAGAGGAGGCACTATAATTCCAGAAAAATCTCCGGGAAAAGTATTGCAAGCAATAGTAGCTGCTGGATTGGGCTCTAAAGGAAAGGGTGGAGAGATTTAACCAGTTAGCATGAAAGTTGGAAATGAAATTCTTCTCCCAGAATATGGAGGAAGCAAAGGATTATTTCTTATTTAGAGATGGTGACATATCTTGGTAAGTATGTAGACTAAATTAAATTCTTATCGAAATGGTATCATGTGAAACTGCTCATTCCACTGAAGCTCTGAAATCTTTCATCATGTAAATAATTTCCATGTCTCTCTTGTATAATAAACTAATGATATCCAAATAAAAAGGGTGGAGGGAAATCCTTATGAATTACCCTGGTATTCAGAGGTTACTTCTATATTTAATACCCTCTCATCCTAATTTTTAGAGAAATTCCTCTGACATTTCAACTATTAACTCACATGATTAATTTGTATATTTTGCCCAAAAATTTATTTTTTAATCCTGAGGACATCAGTATATCAAACTTATTGGACCATGAGCTCCATATTTGAAGTTATGGTTGATGTTTGTCCAAATGGAACTTCTCTTTAAATTTATGCCTAGTTAACTCTGCTTGTTGACTCTGGACTCCTGCCCAAGGATTACAGTCCAGTGAAAGAAACCTGAACTTCAATCACTCACATTTTTAGAAAAATCTAAATAATTGTTCTTCAATTAGTTTTCACTCAGAGGAACTTTGCAGGAATCACTTTTAACAAAACCTGAATGACTAAAAACAGTGTAGTGCTTTGGCTTTAACAAATTTCAGTATAAGAACTCTGAAATCTGAATATCTGAAATAACTCTGGTACTAATCTTAAATTCTTTAATTTTGTCTTATACGGTGACCACAAAGTTGTCACTGATTTTTATCAGTTATAATCCACAGCAGTCTTCTCTCACTTTTGTGAGCTCCAACTCCCTGGTGCCTTCTTTTCTGGAAGTTATTCTAACTGAAATAACATCTTATTTAAACAGAGAGCATTCTCTTCTTAGGGGGAGCAGTGTGAGCATTTGCCTTCTCTGCAGTTGGGCAGGATGTAGCGAAGTGTCTATTAGGAGGATTTAAATTTGTATCTTTTAAGGAATTATGTGAGAGCAGCTGCTACTACATATGTTACAGTATCTATTGAAGGATTTGAGTCTCAAATTAGATTTTTAGGTTAAGAAAAGGAACCCTGAGAGATTAAACACACAAGTGAAAAAAAACCTAACAGGTTAAAGATGGAGTTACTCTCTTGAGGAATTTTCCTCTTTGTCAGTAGAAGCAGTAATAGCTTAAAACCAGTTATAAAGCCCATGACAATCTTTAGTTGCAAGGGTCTTACTGAAATAAAAATTGGGTAAAAGTCAAGTTGACTTTCAAAATCAAACGCAGAAGAACAGTGGATATAGCTATAACTGTACTGAATGACTGTGAAAGCTATTGTTTAGGTTTTATTAGTTTTAGTGCTTATTTATCTCACTTAAGTCAGTAGTAAGCCTTTGAGTTTCCTGGGGCACTTCATCTGGATGTGCACGTGTGCGTGAGTGTGTGTATGAGAATACAACTTATATGCAGAGACTCAATGATTTCATTGATGAAGCACAGTATTGTTGGATACTGAGTTTTAGTGTTTGAGTTAAACGGAATTTTCATCACATTCTAAAACACAACTAAAAAGCTATAATCACAGAAGAAAAAGTCAACAGCAATATTTTTTCACTTACTATTTCTACCAGAGATCTTGCTGGGTATTTTAAAAAGTATATTTTATATAGCATATAATCCAAAATAAAAATTCTTAAAGCACAGAGCTGACCACGTTTCTGATATGACAATATTCATGTGGAACTTCCTAAGGGTATTTGCAAATTCATCATATACTACTTTCACTTTCTCACTTTAGTGTTCTGTTAAAAATCGGGTGGTAAATTTATTCCATCTGGCTTCTAATGTGCCACTAAAGAAGCTAGAGGGTCATTTACTACCTTTATTTCTAGTAAAAAATAATTAATGAAATAAAAACTATAAAACTTGGATAAAATCACATAAAACTTCCTTTTTTTGTCTTTTAAAGTCTCAGAATTCTCTTTAGAATGAGACATCCATTTTAACAAACAGAAAAACCAACCTAAAATGTTATCACCGTATATAAAAAATTCAAGTTCCAAAAAGGCTAAAATGTGTTTTCCATTATCATGTATATATAAAATCACTCTGTACACTAGATAGGAATAAGTAGCAGAATTAATTTAAATGAAGTTTTAGAAAGGTGATTCTTATTTCTTATGATCTAAAACTGGAAACTTGCCTAGGAATACTGATCTTTCATATTGTCCATTAAAGAAAAAAAAAATAAAACCTTCTTAAACAGACAGCAATTTTATTACCCAGTAAACACAGTGGCTTGCTGCAGAGAAAATAACAACAACAACAAAATGCTATTACACAGATTTCCAGCACACACATTTATGGGATATACTGAACAACGTAGGTTTTATTCTTATGTCTCAAATGTAACTAAAACTGGATGTAAGACCTTGTCGATTTAAAAAACTTATTTAAGACCCTGACTGACTTGCTGGTTTTCTCACACCCTTCCGTTAACTTCGGCACGGCGTGAGGGCACAGTATGTGCTCCGGAGCCAGACAGACCCGAGATTCAAATCCCAGTTCTACCACTCGGCTAGCATGTGACCTCAGACTGATTTTTATGCTTGTGGACCCTACAGTTTCTCCTCTACAAAAATAATGTGATAAACATATTTATTTCAAATCGTTGTTAATTAATTAATGGAAAGTCCAATATAAAATGTTGAGCATAAGGTAGAGATTCAGTAATAATAATCTCCCTCTTAATTCATAATATGATTATAAACACTTTTATTTCTTTGTGAAGCCATAAGATAAAAATAAATTTAAATATGTCATTTAAAAAAAAAGAAATCTATTTCAGCATAGTTGCGCTTGACTGAGAAGTACTTCTGTCCGGTGCCCAAACTACTCAGTTATTTCAAATTTTACTGTCTGAATGCCTAATAACTCAGGTCATCAGGACCCAGATTATATACCTTATTACAGTACTTATCCACTGTCCTGAGGCTATTTTTTCTTGCGTCCTTCTGTGTTGTTGTGATTTTTACTTTCTCTTCATTTCAGGTTGGAAATGGAAAGATAAAATAGAAACAAGGAAATAAATGCAATCAAACCAGTCATGATGTGTTGTGTAAACAGCTCTAGCACTGTTTTATCCAGAAGGGGAGGAAATGAGGAGCGATAATGTCTAAAATTAGGTTTCAGATTATCTACAAAATTTAATGACCCATGCTAGCACCATGAATAATATCTGTGACTACTGTCCAGTGATCAACCTAACTAGTATCCTGGTTAGTAACCTGGAAAAGCTAATGCTGATTCTGAAGGTGCCATATGGGCTGTGCTTGAGATACCAAAAGGACCAGGAACAGTGTATGGGGGTGTACAGAGCTGGGTAGCGAAGCAGACCTTCTCTTCTGAGACACTTTTGTTCTAAATATGTGCCACTACGTATGTATAATTCATTAACACAATTCAGCTTTTGTTTCTATTTTTATATACAGTTTTTCCCCTTGACAGGAACTGTATTATTCTCTTGAGCTAAATTTCTATCTTTCAGTTTTCTTGTGGTTTTCTGCCTATACAGAAACCATCTAAGAGTTTTAATAGTTGTATACAACTATTCTTACCTTTTAAAATTCTTACCTCTAAATCATTAAAAAATAAATGTGTATCAGCAAGATTAAAAATCATTTCCTCCATTCGTAGTCCAAGGGTTACAGCCATGGGGGGATCCTGAAACAAAAATGCACACATATGAGGTAAAATTTCAGTAACCACAGTTATTATTAAAACTATTTTAAGTGTATATTGTTGTTGGGGGTGGGGATGGGGAGACTGTATGGGTTTTTACCTAAGATTCAAAAGATTTCTCAATTATATGAAAAGGCACCTTTCCAAAGAGTTATCCAAGACATACTAAATATACAGATATATCTGTGAATTTACAGGAATTTACATGCCCATGAAGATGACTTTGGATACATTTTCACATAAAGCTATATGTTCAAGAGAGGAGGAGGAAGAAAGCAAGAGTTCATATGACCCAGTTTATTGATACTCCCTGGAAAGTCCTTTGGAGAAAGGTATTTGGATGGGGTACTGAAGAATGGGGCAGACTTGTTAAAACAGGAAAGGATGTCTTTTAAGAATGATGACAAATAAGAAGTAGGAAAGGGAGAAAAGTAGGTCTATTGGATGTTTGTAGACTTAAGCAGACAATGTTGTCTGGAGGTGGGATAGGAAGAGCTGGTAGAACCTGGTGAAACCAACACTTAACTATTGCCTTTGATCAACAGGTGATATGTATCTGAATATAGTTTGGTCTAACCTGCACTTGACTAGGGATGAAGATGGAAGGGTCAGGAATAACTAAAGGAACATTAATTCAGCAAATGTAATCTAGGTAGAAAATATATACATTATATCAGAAGTTTAACAAAAGTGAAGGATTAGTATGGAGTCAAAATGACTCAATTCTTGTTCACAGAAACCAAGGTATTACCCAGCAGCAAGGAGCTGAGAATCAAGACCAGAGCTGCTCCTTTACCATGATTAACTGCAGCTGAATTTTAGCCTGGCATCCAGAGGTGTAAGACTTCAAAAACTAAGGAGAGGTCCAGCCCCGTGGCTTAGCGGTTAAGTGCGCGCTCTGCTACTGGCGACCCGGGTTCGGATCCCGGGCTCGCACAGATGCACCGCTTCTCCGGCCATGCTAAGGCCGCATCCCACATACTGCAACTAGAAGGATGTGCAACTATGACATACGACTATGTACTGGGGCTTTGGGGGAGAAATAAAAGGAGGAGGATTGGCAATAGATGTTAGCTCAAAGCCGGTCTTCCTCAGCAAAAAGATGGAGGATTAGCATGGATGTTAGCTCAGGGCTGATCTTCCTCACACACACAAAAAAATAATAAGGAGAGTTTAGGGACAGGGCCAGGGAAGTAATTCATGCACAAACGTTGTGTTTAAAAAGATCCAAGTTGAATGATCTCTAAAGGAGACCTGCTGAAGGTGCCTCTGGAGAAACAGAAAACAGAAAACCTGGAAGGGACAGTCCTCAGAATGTGAGACCAGATGGGCGCCAGCTAGGGAGAAGATATGGTTGCGAATAAAGCTGACAAGTCTAGAATGATACTATTGGCTTTGGTCTGAGAAGTTATCCCGAGAGGGTTGAGTGGCTGGGCCAGGAGGCAGACCGTAGGGATCTGAGGAGAGAGAACCAAATTCGTGTTTTCAATGTTCTAATAAATGGTATTTCGAGAAATGTATTTAAACTTGGGGAAATGTAATGCCAACTTTACTTCAATTTATGACAAGAACATGCAACCCAGGTCAGGCCAAGCAGTATTCATATACACCCCCAACTTATTCCATTAGCAAGTAGAAGCCCCTCCCCATCCACACCTACACCGCCACAACCCATTCTCCTCCTACAATTCCTCCTATAATGCTTTGAGGGGAAATCCTGGAGTGTAAACACATTTGCAGTGAGTGTCAGCCTCATATTCCATGGTGATTAAAACCTAGAAAATAGGAATTGAGTGCTAGGGAAGAAAGAGATCACTGAGGTGTGCTGAGCAAAGCTCAGACTTGATGTGGGAGAAGACGAAGACAGGACAATAATAATATGTTGGCTGTCAACATAATTTTCTAATTGTTGACATTTCTTCCTCAGAGATTTCTGTGGATTTCCTAGCTGGAGATTCTCTCTCCTCAGAAACAGATGTTCATCATTCACACAGTCGATGGCATCCTGGTGTCGTGTCCTCCAGGCAGCCTGACTCTCCCGCAAGATTCATCTGTCTTCCGGCGACAGGATCATTCAGAGCAATATATCCAAGAATTAAATAAGTTCCATTTTACTCAATAATAAGAACAAAAATATTGTGCCCATTTTGTGTCCCAGGAGTTTGAGAATTCAGAGGGATCTCTTGCTCTGTTTCCTTCAAGAATAAAATTCTTCCTTTTTCTTATTTCTTTTTGTTGTTCAAGTTTTTATTGTTCTTATTGAAAGAAAACCTCTGAGGGTTGAATACAATTTTTAAAAATTATACATTTTTTTTTCTGTTAAAAAATTACTACTTCTAGTCTCCCTCTCTCTCTTTTGGCAGGGATTAAATAGGCTGAGGACATAGAAAACTTGTAAATATTCTGTCTAGCCACGAGACCATGAACAAAAACTCTATAGAAATATCAGGAAAAATCAAATGTAATTATAGCATGAAAACATATAATTCCATTAGTGACGCTCTATGCTTTTGGGGAATGTTCACTGATGCAAGACTAAAACTAAGCTCCACACCACCCCGTCATGTTTCTGATGATTACTGCCCTAAAGATATGTATGTCAGATGCGGGTTCAGAAATGTCTTATTTAAAAGATTTTTCTCCTCGAGACTAGATTAGTTAAGTTCTCATCCTACCATTTGCCAGTTTCTCTTTTTTTAAGTTTTAAATAAAATTATTGAATTTCTTATGTTCATGCCTCACATTCTTTGCATTTACAGATCAGATTTATGGGGACGGGAGAAAACATACTGTTCCTCTTTGATTGTTACTTTTATCGATTCCACGCTTCTGAAGTACGTAACTCTCTATGCTACCCAAACAGCGACAGGAAAATCCATGAAGAATGCATTTCGTGCATCTGATAAGCATGCAAACAAATACAATTTTTGAAAAACCAACAAGAATTCTCTAACAAGTAAGCACCGCATATGGTATGATGAGCACTGCATTTGAGCACCCCACTGGAATGCAGCTCCGCGGTGCGGGAAGGGGCTGCTCACTGGTTTTTCAAGCCATGGCACTTCCACATCACACACTCCACGAGAGCCAGGACTGAAGGAGCGTTTTGGCAAAATAGCATTTGTTAATTGGGCAAGTTTAGGTTTGAGGTTTGCCGAAGTGTGAACTAGCTGTATTTTATTAAGGTTTCCAGAGACCAAGGCCTGTTGAAAGGGAGGTGTTTCGTCAGCCATGCCAAAGGCTTGGCACAGATGGGCTAGGGACAGCCACGCCACAAGCCAAGGAAAACCATGCCTGTAAGACGTGGTGATCTCTTACACGCCTGTAAGAGAATGTCTAGTGAGGGCATACTTTCAAATATTTAATTTTACCTTTTTTCTTTCCAGCTTATTGAGTCATTGGGACAGCTAATTCTAAGTAAGCAGACTACAGTACCACATTTTTCCAGCTAAAGGAGCCACAGATGTAAGAATCCAAGAAAGATGACCAAGAATTTGGTGGGGGAGACTTAGCCAGGTCTCTGTACTGTTGGGCACCCTCTTCCCTGCCAGACTCCCTCGAAGACGCTGCCAGGGCCTGTAGTTCCATGGTATTATCAGGCATTCACCAGTTAAACATACTTTTGGATCGAGTCCAAGCTTTGTACAGAGATGTTTGCTCATTTTCATTAGATGTTTGTAGAATTATAGGCACCTTATGAATCAAGGGTGACTGCCTTTTTTCAGTTTAACTGTTGTGAGTGTTGAGTTTAGGGTCTGAAATGAAGTGATAGTGAAAACTTGGATAGAGGGAAAAAGTAGGAACAAAAATACACTCACAGGGTTTTGTGGAAGCTCTGACACATATTACACACATATAGCAGCATTTCCAATCCAAGTATCTACAGAAAGGCTTAAAGCGGGGCAAACTGAACTGCCAATTTACTCTGCATACCACCCTATTAAAATACTGAAACTATTCCCAAGACATTTTGTTAGAGAGACAGAGGAGGAAGATGAAGAAAACGAATCCCTCTTGGCCCTTCAATGTGTGATCCTCAGCCGGATATGACCAGCATGTCACCAAGTCAGGATCAAGTAGGGCACTTCTCCACATCAAAATATGAACGCCTATGAGCCGTGCTAGCACAGGGCCACTGGAGCCAGACTGTCTATCGACGGGCGCCCTGCACTGGGCCATCAGCTGGATTCCTCCTCTAGGGACACAACGTAAAAATATCTCGGGAAAGGCAGTAATTATGTATTTTTAAAGAAATGGAGGACTTTTTTTTTTTTGGAACTCAAGCTCTCGGAACAGTTACTCCTTTGGGACCTGAAGGCCATTTGCAGACTTATAAACACAGAGGCAGAAGATGTGCATGTTCGTTACAGAAGAAGGAAGACAAAACAGCTCCAGGGGCCAGCGTGGGTTTGTTAGAATACATGAGCTCTTTTAGCCAGTGACGAGAGATGAAATGAAATTCAGTCATGAATCAGAAGGGAAATTTTACAATTGAGATGTCTGTCTATGATGGATAGGCAGTGGGCTTAAGAATTCTCAGGGGAACTGGAGAATGGTTTCAGGAACATTCATTTGTTTAGCGCATGCTGATTGTCTACTGTGTGTCAGACACGTTCAAATTCTGGGCAGAGAGCAGAGAATCAAATAAGCAAAGTCCCTGCCCTTGTGGGGTTGATATTATTACTGGGTGAGCTATCTGATAAATAGACAAAAAACCCAAGTAAATATACATATAGTATTTCAGGTGGTGAAAAACTCACAGTCAGCAGATGCAGAGGCTACGGGGATGGGCGGTGATGGCTCATTTAAAGAAAGCGCGGGGAAGGCCTTTCTCTGGTGATTGTTGAGGATAAGAGACCGGAGAAGTGCGAGGGGCCTGGCCATGCACAGATGCGGGGGTAGGAATATATGCAGAGGTAAGAACGAATCTGGTGTGTGCGGAACAGCACAAAGCAGAGCGCCCCAGGAGTGAAAGAGATCGTTCAGGAGCAGACTCCTCGGGTAGGTGAGAGGGCCTGGACCCAGGACTGGAGCAGAGGTGCAAAGAGAGGCAGAGAATATGGTTACAGTGCAAAGACGAAGTAAGCTGTTCAGTTTGCTTCTTGTGTGTGTGTGTGCGTCTGTGTGTGTGTGTGATGGAGGAGAAGTTTTGTACAGAATTGCAAAGGGGCTCTGAACGTCCGAGGGGAGAGAAGGTGTGAAATGGTTAATTCACCCAGGAGCGCTGGGACCCACTGGAGACCTGTGGCTGCGTTCAGATGCTCGGGACAGGCAGGGAGTCTGGTGGGTTTTTTGCAAGGTGAGTCTGGTGGAGAAAAAGAGTTTGGATAAGGATAGGGAGGCTTTATGCACAAGTGCGGTTATAGTGGTACCCAGCGCTGGGATGGTGACGTCTAAGGCACAGGCTTTCAAACTCGACCACACATGAGAAACGCCCAGGGAGCTTTTAAAAACCCTGCTGCCCAGGCCACACCTCATACCAGTGAAATCAGATTCTCTGAGGACCCACGTATCAGTAATTTCAATGTTCTCTAGTGAGTCCAATGTACAAACAAGACTGAGGATCAGCAGATTAAGATCTTGCTCCTCAAAGTGTGCTTCACAGACGAACAGCGTGGGAATCACCAAGGAGCGTGTTAGAAAGGCAGACTCACAGCTCCTACCCCGGATCCAATGAAGCAGAACCCGTAGGCTAACAAGACCACCAGGCGATTCATATGCATGTTGATATTTGCAAAGCACTGGTCTAATTGCTCCCATGAGGTCTGGGACAGTTACAGAAGACCGGCCTCTGGGTGCTTCCAAAGGGCTCTAAGACTTGAGTCAGTCTGAGCACTGAGTAGAATGGTGGCTCAGGAAAATTTCTTGGCAACTAGGCTTCCCAAGAAGTAGCTTAAAGTTCTGAGTAAGAGTGCATTGCCCCACGCTCACCTCCACAAAGAGGTGGACTTAACCTCAGGGACCAAATGACCCACGGTGCCTTTTAGTCATGTAGCCAACCACCTGCTGGTGAATGGGTAAAAGTGAAAAACTAGCTAGTTTTTGCTCTGGTTTAAAAGGATTTGTTCAAAATCCAAATGTTCAATGGAAGCAACACATTTGCAGTTGAATAGTGGTCAGTAGTCGATATTAAGTAATCAGAAGCCATGAAGGGAGCATCACACAACTCACCTACCATGACCAGCTTCTATTGTTTCAATTGGAAGAGAATCCAATGAATAAAGCGAACTCAAATTTGTTAAACTAATAACGGAATAAACATACTTCAAGGGGAATTACAGCAGTAGGAATATGCTATAATTATAGTTTCTATCTATATTACTGCTATTGTGGAGACTTTGGATTGATGGGACTTGCTTAATTTTTATTATTTTTAGCCCTTCTAAGCCCTTCTAGCCCATCATATGTCATAAGTACTTTTAAGTATAAAAAATAGTACAGTATTATTTTTATACCATACAATATACAATAGTATAGCATAGCAGCCGATAGAAAGGAAGAAGTCAAGTTGGTGAGAATGACCATGGGGGGATGAGATAAAAAGCATACGACTGAGGGAGGAGGGAGATGGCAGAGATGGCAAATGAACACGCCTGATGAGACAGCCTCAGGACTCAGGGAGGAAGGTGAGTGGTACTCTAGAGGAAGGCTGTAGAAAAGATAGGTCAGACATTGATTTAGAAAAAGGAGAGTTGATGATGATTTAAGGAAATTTAACGGAAGTTAATAGTAGTTTAATCTGCCCTCCCCCACCTCCCCAAGATGTGAGACTAAACGACCATAAGCCGAAATCATAAGCTGAGACTGAAACTTCAGGGGAGGTTAGAGAAGGCTCCTCTAGAAGCATGTGCTTTGAAGAAACTAATTACCACTTATCTTCGAGTGATGTCCCTTCAAGATCTTTTCTCTTTTCGAATTCACTTTCACGAATAACATGGTAAGAGTGGGCTTCAATAAAAGTTAGTAAGAAATTTGGCTATTTATGATATCACCTAGAGCCATTCAATCCAACATAAAAAAACAATTTCTCTAAAATAAACATATACTCAACAAAAGAGTAAGACAGGGCTCTGAGAGAGGAGTCAGTAGGTAGTACTCCCTAAGAGAGAGTTTGAGAAATGCCACTATCTTTGATTTGGCTTTACTTTTACATACATATGGACTATATTTATGTATATACACATACATTCACATACACGCATGTGCACGCAAACACACAGTACGAACAACCATGAAACACACTTGCACATTCTGCTTTCATTCCCTTTATATGTACCACAGCTGCTGTCTAGTCACCTTCTCCTTCTCTGTAGCACTGAGCTGAGTATCTCACACTATGAGATAAAACAACAGACACAAATAGACGCAAAGCTCTTTAGAAAACATCCAGATTCCCCCAAATTCAGTTTCCCAACATTCAGATTCCCTTGAAACCAAACAAAATAGGTTACATTTACTGAAGGTTCACTCTGTCGTAGGCAATGTGCTGAGTGTTAACGCATTAACTTATTTAACCCTCCTAATCAAATTATTAATTTTATTATTCTGCCCATTTTATATAGAGGGTAACTGAGGCTCACTAAGACTAAATAAACTACTCAGTAAATAAATTATGCAGGCTCACATGCACAGCAGGAGGTGGAGCTAGAATTTGAACTCAGGTCCACCCTCCCTCCAAAGCCAGAACGCTCTAACCATTATGCCCAGAAGGGAGGTAACCTGCATGGTGTTAACGCTGCCACTAGGGTGGCCTCCAATCCACAGTTCCAACGCTTGATTGATTGTAATCATGTCCTATTAAATCATGTCGCTTTTCCTTAGCTGACATGCACGTAAGTCAGTACTTATCTTCATGACTATCCTGTAACTTAAAATGTAGCTGGTGCTAGTCGAGAAGTCTTTCCATATAAGTGTATGTAGATTGTTTAGTATAAAAGTAACCAATTGATTTGTCCTGATGAACGTATTATTTCCCCAGCACACTCTTATAAAAGATGTCTAAAATGAGAAAGTAGTTTTGGGAGCTTCAAGTTCAATTTCACAATACAAGACAACTGTTTACTTCCCCTTCAGTCTTTTCCCTGACTTGGGCTATTTCCTTTGCATCCTTACTGTGGAACAACTCTAGAGAATTACGGCTACATGGCATATGACACATTAATGCTCCAAAATAAAGCAAATCCCTAAAGCACAATTCATTTAGCTCCCCTCACCCTTCCCTCCAAAAGAGAGGAATTACTGCAACCTATCAGAGAAAATAATATATACAATTAATCAGGGAATAGGAATAATCTTCATAAACTCTAACAGATGATGGATGACTCCTGGTCTACGTCCTGCCAAATTCATAAACTCATACTTTAGAGTTTTGCAGTGCTGAAAACTGTAAATGCCAACTGGGGCTCAGCTTCACAGGCAGGAGAACTCAAGTCCCGACAGGCCTTGGTGGGCATCACGGTGAGTATCCAGGACTCGTTCTGCTTGGGAAAAGAGCATGTTGTGTTGACAACTGAACAGAGGCAAAAAGTGACGATAGATTAGGAAGAACCTTGGAAAATCCACAATATCGTTTATTTATAAATAGAAGTAGGATTTTCCAATACTTTTTAATTAAAACACAAAAGTTAGTTATACAGGGCAATTTATGAGTAAAACGGCATATTCCTAAATCATTATGTTCCCTGAATTTTATTTTTATCGGTGGTGGGGAAAAATCATGAGACCAAAAGAGTACAGAGATTAAGAGCATGTCAAAGGGATGTGGTTTCTGGTTGGCGATGCCACTTCTGAGCTGTGTGACATGGTACGAGTCACACAGGAGGGTGGTGAAAATGAAAGAGATAATGCATTGAACAGGACACTCAGCAAAGTGCAGGCGCACAGCCAGAACTCCAAAATGGTACTTATTATTATTTTACGGGGGATGGGGAGAAAGAGAGACAAGTAGGTAGGTAGGTAGGTAGGGGTGGTCCTGTCAGGGCATGATTTGCATCTCTGGCGCTTATATTTCCAGCCCCAGCTCACTATATTTCAGGCCGCTGAGGTATGATTTCGTGCCAACATTGACCATCTGCATGTCTGAAAATTTCTGCCTTTAGTCATTTCTCATCTGGGGGAAATAATGTGTATTTTTACTTAAGTCTCTCCAGGCTGGGAGGTGGATGACAGTTTTCAGAGCTGAGTGCTACTTTTCTATATGTACATGATCTCATTTAATCCATCCAATAACCCTGGAAGGAAACGGTTATAACCATTTTCAGATAAGGAAACAGGCTCAGAAGTTAAATGACTCGCCTAAGGCACAGCCAGGCCTAGGACTTCCCTCTAACCCCTAGCTCTGGGTTCCTTCAGCTGGATTATTGCCTTCAGACTGTGTTCTGAGCAACCCCTAGGACTAGGGAACACTTTGGGGTGATTGAGAACAATGGGGGAGGGGATTGGCTACCTGGTGGAAATGGGATATCTCCAGTCCCCCAACCTTTGCTTTTTTTTTTTTTTTTTTTTTTGGTGAGGAAGATCAGCCCTGAGCTAACATCCGATGCCAATCCTCCTCTTTTTTGCTGATGAAGACTGGCCCTGGGCTAACATCCGTGCTCATCTTCCTCTACTTTATATGGGATGCCGCCACAGCATGGCTTAACAAGTGGTGCGTCGGAGCGCGACCAGGATCCGAGCCGGCGAACCCCGGGCCACCGCAGCGGAGCACGCACACTTAACCGCTTGTGCCACCGGGCCGGCCCCTAAAGGGCTCTTAACTGTAAAACCTCTTGGGAACTTTAATAAGATGATATGCTCTGAATGGCTATAAAATGCAAGTACTCCCCAAATTTCTTTGACCCTCGGCCTTTCCACGAAAACTATCAATTAACATGTTCCAGAACTAGTTTTTCCAAGGAAAAAAGTGAGAAATACTCTAATCTAGTGGTTCTCAAAGCATAGTCCATCAAGTTTATCTGGGAATCTATTCTAAATGCAAAACCTCAGGCCCCATCCCAGACCTACAGAATCAGAAATTCTGGGGGTGGGACCCAGCCATCTGTGTTTAACAAGCCCTGTGGGTTACTGTGACGCACACTAAAGTTCTAGAAGCACTGTTCCAGCCTAAGCCACGACCACTTCCTACTTCCTGCACAGCAGCCTCCTACATGGTCTCCTGCGCTCACCCTTGTTCTTCTAAATCCCATTCTCCACATAGCAGCCAATTATAAACCATCATGTCCTGACTCAGCCTAAAACCCTCCAACAGCTTCCACTGCACCTAGAATAAACTCCAAAAGCCCTGCCATAGATACCCTACCCAATCTGGCCCCCCACCTATTTCTCTGTTCTTACCTTGCATTATTCTCTCCCTCTTTTACAACCTTCCAGCTACACTAGACTTCTTTATATTCCTGGAACACTGGAAGACTGTTCCTGCCCCAGGGTCCCTCTGTGCCTTCTGCCTGGAATCTCTCCCCACCCTCCCCTTCCCCTAATCCACATGGCTAGCTCCTTCTTGTAATTCAGGTCTCAGTGTCAACATCACCTCCACAGTCACACCCCCAGTTACTCTCTATATGACCTAGTTTGATTGTCTTCACAGAAGTTATCACTACCTGAAATGGCTTTGTTTGCTTGTAAGCTCCATGAGAGCAGGAAACTCTTTTCTGAGTGTTAACTCACATCAAGTTAAGTAAATATTTGTTAGATGAATACAGTCCGTCTGCGGAGTTCACCACTTTCATCTCTGGTTTGTGGTGAGCTGAGACTACCCAACGCCCTCTTTGGCCTCTTCAATGACCCCTGAGCTACATGGTCCCCAGCTTCACAAGATGGGCCTGACCGAACATCCCTTATTTAGCTACTTCTTCATACGCCAAGATATTAAAGTCTTACTAGCTAAAAGGCAAAGCCAATTTCCTTACTGACATTAAGAAAAACGTCAATGATCAAACGACTTTTAGAAAAGTATACATAATAATTCAATAAATAAGGTAATCTAAGTTGCTTTTCATGGAATTCAATAAGGGTATTTTCATTTTGATTAGAAAAAAAGATAAACTAAAAAACTTTTCCACTTTCATTTTCTTAAATTGCCCTGAGTAAAACATTATACAACATGGTAAGTTCCAACAGACCCCCTTCCAGTAGCACAGAATAGTATAAAGAACAAGGGCTTGTTACGAGACTAACTTGGTTTCCAACATATGTACCAGCATTGATCATTTTATGACCTTGGTCAGGTTACTTAAACCCTCATAACCCTGGTTTCCTCATCCACAGAAACTGGATTGCAATAAGTTACAGCAGAGTAATTATATAATTAGAGAGTGATACGGGATAACGTTTGTGAAAGTGAATAATAACTGAGGGATTAAGCAACTTGCCCGAGGTCAGAAAGCTGTGAGTATTTCTGGTCTCAGGTCTCAGTGTTTTCAAAGTTAGGATATCTGAGTCAAAGGCTCCGGTCCTTAACTACCACCCCTATTGCTGTGAAACGAAAATATTCCAATTGTCTGAGAGAAGATAATTAGAATTATTCCAACTTAAAGGAGAACTCACACAACTGCCTACACAGTACATCACTAATTGTCCTTATTCCTTTTAGGAAATGTCACTTATATATTGCATTCATTAGATTAACTGTCTATGCCATGCGATGTGCTGTAGCAGAAATCACATGGGCTTTGGGGCCTCAGGACGCATTCCTGCCACTGACTAGCTGTGCTGCACACATTTTATTCCCTCTCGGAGTACACTTCCTCATCTACAGACTGGGGAGAACAACCTACATCTTAAACTGTTGTGACGCTTAATATCTGGCACATCCTGGGCATTAAATAAATGTTAGTTCCCTTCTTCCCCTTACTCGGCCCCACCCTTTCGGTAAGCTCTGCTGTTTTAAGCTTCTGTAAGCATAGGGGATGTCTCTATTTTGTATTTGAACAAAGTTTTTTGTCAATACTTTAAAATAATAGAACTTGAATGTCGAAATGAACACTGCATGTCCAGGTGGCCGTCTGGGGAGGGGACAGTTTTATTTCAGTGATGCAACACTGCTGAGGGAAGTGTGAGAATGTTGCTTTCAGAGCTGCTCTTAGAGCCAGTTTATGAGGCACTCAGGAAAAGTAGCTTCATTGCTCCATGTGTTTGTTTTCTTACGGCTCACCACCCCTCCTTGCCTCTGTATTGGTAACCCCTCTTATCCCAATGGAACTCCACGCTCAGTTCTGGGATGGGAGCAACTCTATGGCACTTTCAACAAAAAGAAAAAAAAAAAAAATATATATATATATATATAAATATATATGGTGACATTTTTACCATGCTCCTTATTCATCACCTTGGGTTCAGTGATCTTACTATTTCTAAGGATCAACATTATCACAAAAGGATGAAGGTTTGAAGTCAGGAAATATTTTAAAAATCTAAAGGTAATTTCAAAAGATGAGTTCCACCACTGATTTGGCACAATGAAAGCAACATGGATAGTTAGGTATAGCCTCTAAGGGTGACTATTTTGAAGAGAACTTTATTTGGATTCATGTCTTCAAGTTAGATTGTTTATTTTAAACATTTATCTAATATGGAACTTAGCTACACAAAAACATTGCAATCAGTTCAACAGGATTTACTGTGCATTCCTCACAAGCCAAAATTATTCCAGAAGAAATGCTTTAGATTATTGTCTGGAAACTTTTTAGACTGTGTTCTCTATAAGCAATAGAATTTTGAGTGTACATCCCAAATTTATGTACAGGCAATTTACTTATAAATTATATACATATTCTTTAAATTATAATCATATGCATGTATTTATAAATTATGTGCATTATAAAACAGATAACAATAGAAACTGTAAGATACACGTGTGTGCATGTACAAATATTTTCTTTCCTTATCTCAATGGCACATATGTGTACATCCTGCTTTGGAGACCACTGCTTTAGACGGTGATGTTGTGATAAAGGGGCTAAGACTCCTTCTTCTAAAGGGTCATTAAACAAAACTGTTACCTGTCACATCTGTTTAGCAACGTTCATTACCTATACCAATAATCAAAGGCAGTGCAGATTCACCAAGAGTGCAATTTAGGAGGAAACACTTGAGCGCAATTCATGCTCACTAGTCTAGAAGACAAAGCTTAACAAAGTTGCTAAAAACTGCACGTTGAGCTGACAGGAGACCCCATTAAATAATGTGACACTAGAAAGACATAGGGAGACACTTCTGTAAGGGTGATATATAAAGGAACCAAAGTCAGACACAACTTTGAATACAGTTAACTGAAGGCAGGCCAACAGGTTCTGAATTGACTGTGGTTAGATTATGAGTCCTGCAGTCACAGACTCAAACAGTGACGGCCTGAACGACAGTGTTTCCAGCTGAAAAGCCTGCTGCAGCGGCATCAGTCTTGGGAACAGCACTCACCCAGCTGTGAAACAGCACTGCTGCAAGAAGCTAGCTCACCATGCAAACAACACCGGCAAGCGAGAAAGGAAGAGAAGTAACGAGACCTCTGTCTCTGAATTTCTGCGTTGGGGGGTGTTATTTCCAGTCTCTGTTCACATGCTTACTCAAAGTTACAAAAATACTTTTATTCATAAATCCAAAGGATCTGTCAGACAAAAGATTACTTCCTTATTTCAAATGGCATTCTACAGCAACCTTTGGTGCAACAAATTAATTCAAGCAATTTCTTAAAGTTCCCTTGTTAGAGAATAATACATGATTTTATAATGTTTAATGTCTGTTTCAATTTACAAAACATTTTTCTAAAATAATTATGTCAGAGTAATAAGCTTGCTTTTGATGCAAAAAACTCAACGTGATCAGGAAGAAACAAAAATCCAATTTCTAATTAGTTTTGTAAAATTTGCCAGTTCACAGTAAAGAACAATGTGCCACTGGAAATAAATAATTAAGAGCAGATTTGACTGACTGCAATAATCGCACTTACACATATTGTTAAATGGCTCTTGATTTTTGAACAAAGTAAAATTCTCGCAAGGTGTCTTAGGGTAAAATTTCTCGTTCCTTACCTTGCCATACTTCTGTGCATAGGACCCTGTGAGCAATGAGTGAAAAACGATGATGGTTTCATCCAAGTCCCAGACAAACACGCGCTGAAGAGAAAGATACATACCAAAGAATGACCGAGTTCTAAGGAAACAGAAATCTCTCTACACGTAGAAAACATCTCACTTTGTTGTTCGATATGATCTTGATACAACCCTTTTACAGAAAATTATGCTACTCCATTAATTTTTTTCCAAATTTGCCAGATCTAATGCCTATAAAAGCCAACAAACAAGAGTGACACAAGTAATAACAAGCTTAAAAATCAGATGTCTTAATTTGAGTGAATTCACCCAAATATTTACTTGCAGTTAATACCCAAAAAGACACATTTGGACTTTATGATAGAAGTGTGCTTGAAACTCTATTTTAAAGTTCTATGCCTCATGGATTCATGAAACTTGGCAATTCATGCAAAAATTAAAATTTTAAAAATATTTAAAAGAATCAATGAGTGATCTCTAAATAGAAATTGCAAAGTGTGGACCCTCGGGTCAGATTAGGCCATCAGATGGGGTGTTTGGCCTGCACAGGGCTTTGAAAGATTTCATATTATTGATCAACATTTGAAGATCAGGAGATTGCACTCCAACTTCAGGGTTCTGACGGCAGCAGAGAACCTGGAAGTGGTGGCCATGCTGGCTGACTTTCCACTTGGCAGTGACGGTGGGCCCCTTCATCGTGGGCCAACCTCCCTGTGCCCCAGTCTGCTGGCTCCCAGCCCAGTTCACTCATTTCTGTCACCTGCTGGGTTCTTGAAGGCATTTGAATCTGCTGCTGTGGTTCAAGTAAGGGAAATGATCTCTTATGAAGAGGCACAATGATGATTACTGGACTTTACTAAATGTGCAAATTTAATTTTTTTCTTAATTGAAGTATGCAGTTGTATAAGAAATAACAAATTACAATTAAGAATAGTTTCCCCTGATTTTTATAATAAATTTCAACCTGCTTACTATGGATATATCAAAAAAGAGCTCTTAACCAGAAAAAATGATACATACATATTTTTACAGATATAAAAATTTTAACATATGTACCAAATGATTGGAATTTTTCCTATTTTCGGAAGACAATTTTTCCTTTACATACAGATTAATTTTACCTTTTTAAATTTATTGACCCATATAAACATCTTTTATTATCTTGGTCACTACCAAATAGAGTGTTTCTGAGAAAACTATCCCACAAACAATGGTTTTATTTTTAAAATTTCTGTTTGTGCCAATTTGGACTAAAAGATGCAATTATCTCAGGCCTAGAATGTGTAAAGCATTATCATTTTTAAGTTGTTTTTGTTTTTAATTTTGCCATTATAATGGATGAAATCTCAAACTTCGGAGCTGTGAATTGCCTGTACAAAGTAGGTCCACTCAATTCTCGATATATTTTTTTTCTTTAAGCTTGAAACTTTATAGAATTGTAAGGTATAGATTATATCATTCAACGAAATAAAACATCCTATTACACTCGTTAAGGACAAGTCAGCATACCTCCAGGTCACTGTCGGGAGGTGGGGAGGGATTATTTTTCCGGCCTCGTCCTCGGGACTTTGACCCAGAACTCCTACATGTTCTCTCGTCAAGATCTTTGATGGGCGTGGAGGGGCTCTGCACGGTGTCAAACTCTCCTATAAATAACATAACTTGTATCAAGAACAGCACTTCATTTGTAGACCAGGTATGAGTCTTCATTATTAACTATCTTAACACATCCTTACACAACAGAAAGCTCCTTACGACAAAAAGATTTATAATCCCAAATACACAAAATCCTAATTCAGTCAAAAATTTTGTAGGTCACACAAATCCATCCTAGTTTCAATCCATGTGATCTATTAAACCTTTTATACTCCATATGCTGTGAACTTCCTGTCTCTACCCTCATCTATACATTCATCTAAATTTAGATCTGTTCTCGCCTTCTCACGTCAGAGTTCAGAGGATGAGGTGTCTTCCTGTGGAAAATCTCATCCCTCCACCTGCAAGCTTGACTCCCTGCCTCCCCTCTTAGGGAATCATGCTCCATTAGTTGAACTCTCTCTTGTCTTCCCTTCAATCTCTCCCTCTTCTGGGGGCCACAGACAAGTTTAAAAGCCCTTCCCTTTGACCTTGCAATTCCATCTACAAGCCATCTGCTTGCTATTTTCTCTTTTTAAGTGAAACTTCTTAAGAGAATAGTCCATACCAATGCTGTCCAATAGAAATATAATGTGAGCCACAAATGTGACCACATATATAATTTAAAATTTTCTAGAAGCTGCATTAGAAAATGTAAAAAGAAACATGTAAAATTAATTTTATTCATATATGTTAATTGACCCAATATATCCAAAATATTATCATTTCCACATGTAATCATTATAAAAAATAATCAATGGCATGTTTTACACAATCTCTTTTGCACACTGTCTTTGAAATCCTGCGTGCATTTAAACTTAGAGCAGGTCTCAATCTTCACCAGCCACACATCACAAGTGCTTAACCGCCACTGTGGCCAGTGGCCATGGTACTGGACAGCACATTTCCCTCCACTTCCTGACATCTGATTTGTCATAATCTAGCTTCAGTTCACCAAAACTCTAATAAAACCACTCGTTCTCCGAGTCCCCAGTAACCACCTAATTGACAAACGCAAGAGACGGACTCAGTCCCTAGCTTCCCGGATCTCTGTGCTATGTCTGATCCTCTTAAACACCAGCTTCTCAGAACCACTATTTGGCAGCTGATACTCCGAATTCTCCTAGTTCTAGAATCTCTCTTACCAGTCCTTCTCTGTCTAGGAGACACGGACTCCTTTTCCTCCTCCTATTCCTCATATGCTGATATTTAAGCATTCCATCCATTGATCATTGTCCTTCTCACTCTACGCTGACTGGGCAATCTGACCCTCTCATAGGTTAATCACCCTCTACTTGATCATCCACACATAAATCCAGACCTCCAACCAGGCCACATCCTAAGTTGCAGACTTTGGATCTAACTGACTTCCGCATACCCCACAGATTCCTGACAGTCTGACATGTCTAAGGCTAGTGATGGAGCGTCTTAGGAGGTAGGGATTCTGAGCAGTGGCAAATCTGTGGGAAGAGGCATTAAGATAAACCAAGGCACAGTGAGATGCAGTAAAACCTCCCAAGTAACAAGAATCAGTCTTACCACATGATTTCAAGCCTTTTACTAAACCTCTCTGAATCTCAGTTTCTTTATATATTAAAGCATGAGTAATTGCAGCTACCTTTTTGAATTACTGAGATAAATCTGATTTATACTTAATTGGATTTAAATCATATGCATAAAGTAAAAATTTCTAGGAGAGTCAAATGGCAAACTACATTAAATGTGTTATACAATTTTTAAACATATAGATGTTATGACTATCACGCTTTACCGTAAAATAATTATGAGGACAGCCAAGCAGTTATTAACCTAAATAAACAAATCTGAACAAACTAGATAGACAAAACTTAAGTAATATTTTTTCTGAGATGTTCTAAATAAACAGTAATTTTGACATAGCTAACCCCTAATCATTTCTAATGGTTATAACATTTTCTTTGGTAAACATTGTGTATGTCAGAACAGCATCAAAAAAAATATTTCTGTACTCCAAATATTATTTACTTTTACAACATTGCTAGCCCAGGTCATCGCATTGGTCTCTGCTATTGACTGTGTGAGAGCAGACAGCATAATAAAAGTTCTTTAGTTATAAGGTTGAATATAGCCCTGTCTTATGGTAAATCATGTTTCAGCTTACTTGTATAGGCATTAAACGAGGCTTTAAGTATTTAAACACACCCCAACTTAAAAAAAAAAATCACACAAAAATTTTTCTATTTTTAGTTATGTTAATAGAATTTTCCTAAGGTTACTATATCCTGCAAATCAAATATTCTCCTTCAAATAAAATACTGCTTCAAATTATTAAGTAAGCTCATAAAATTTTTTTGGATGACATTCCGTAAAACCTGTCCTTCTATTCACTACAGATCAATTTTCAGGTACCAACTATCGTGAAAGGCAGCTTTGTTCCTGCATCAGTGCAAGAGCTGAAAGAACAAAAACTTGCAAAATCCCCAAGTCATTGTGATCAGTTGTGGGCGGCTGATTGTTGACTGGATCCATAAAGAAGGAGTTTGGCAGGAACAACTCAGCTATTCAAACGAACTGGGAGCCAGCAGCTCTCACAGTAAGAGAGCGAGAAGAGGAAGGGAAGAGACAGGTCACAGCAAGTTTCCGGGTTTCAGTAAAAGTAGCTCTTGATTCTTTCCAAGTTACTGAAAGATCTTAAAAGGGCTCTAAGAATTTGGACAAAATATGGACAGGAGTGTTTTGATAGTAAAGGTACAGGCTTTTAACAAACTAGGAAGAGCAGCTCCACATGTATTAAACCCTTTGCATATGTCATGCACTGTCTTCTTTGTAAGAGTTTATCAAAATATGTGCTTGGCTCTATTCACTCTCATCATGTCTGTGAGATGTATCCATATTGTAGCCTGCAGCAATTGTATGTTTTTCCTTAATGTGGCTAGAACTCCATTACATATGTAGGCTATGCTTTATTTATCCATTCTATTGATGAACATTCCAGTTATTCATAGTTTTAGGCAATTATGAACAAAGCTGCTATAAACAGTCTTGTTCGTGTCTTCGTGGACATAAGCTCCCACTCCTCTGGGTTATACATACCTAGCAGTGGGACTGCTGGGTCAGAGAAAAGGCATATGTTCACCTTTAGTACACACCGACCACCTTTTTCCAAAGTGGTTGTATTAATTCTCCTACTAACAATGAGTTGGTTGCTACTCATCCTTGCCAATACTTGGTATTGCTAGTCTTTTTTATATTAGCCATTGTGGGGGTATGGTGGTATCTCGTTGTAGTTTTAATTATCATTATCTTGATGAGTAATGATGTAGAAAAACATACAACTGCTCCAGGCTACAATATGGATACATCTCACAGACATGATGAGCAGTGAATACAGCCAAGCACATATTCTGATACTCTTAAAAAGAAGACATCTTATGTATGCTTTTTGTATGTTTCTTGCAAATTTGGTATCTTATTTTTATGAAGTAACTGTTTAAATCTGTTGCCCATGTTAAAAATTGGGTTCTCTTTTTCTTATTGATTTGATAGAGCTCTTTATTGTGAAAAATCCTTTACATATATATCTATCTGACTTAAACCTCACTTTGACCCAGTGAATTTGGTCCTTCATTATCCTCTTTTAATAATGGGAAAACTGGAGATATGTGGGACTTAATTAACTTGAAATAGCTTGTATGTGGAATGCTGGTATGATTCCAGAACTCTTGCCTTAACCACTAGGTGTACTTTCTCCCTCAAGAGCAACAGAGGTCAAACCTACATGTGTTTCTACTGATCAAAAGAGTTATATAGACTTTATACAATTTCTGTGAAAGTGAGGGCCAAGGAATTTACGGAAAGTACTTTACAGGGAAACAGCAGGTCCTGCAGAGGGCATGTGCTGTACTTAGGCTCCTTCAGCAACCGCCCAGGTAGACCTGGACTGACCTCCATCTCTTCTGAAGGTGCTATCCTTTCTTCTGATAAAGGGTGAAACCAGAAACTTGAGCTCAACCGGTCATTAAACATTTGTTGACACCTTTTTATTTTTAAAAGGAGAAAGCTGTTAATTCCAGTGCCTCTGCCAAATTTCCCTCAGGTGATTGCACGAGGGCACATTAATGCTGCAGGTAGGGAAAATGCAAATTGGCAGAGAAGTAAAATGTGGTCAGTCCTTTCTATCTAAATCCTCTGGTTAGCTTCAATTAAATGAATTAGCACTTTGCTTTCCTTCCTGCCCTTATGTGAAACGCCATGAAGCTATAGAAAGTCCACCGAGTTCTCCGTAAGAAACTGGCTTCTTTTCAAAGAGTGAAGTGATGTTACTATATATATCCTTTACGGTTCTGAGGCACTTGTAAAGTTTAATAGCTCATGTATTGTAATGTTTGCCAAGGTCTCAGAGTAAAGGATAATATTGTTACAAACTACTGATCATGTACACTTAATTTTAAAGCTGTTTAAAATATTTAAAAAGGAGGAGCTATAAAAATATCTGTAATCTTAATGTGCTAATCAGTTGTCAAGCTTTCTGAATGCAAATCAAAAATATAAAAAACCTAAGATAATCTTCATGTTAAAAGCAAAGAGAGATCTTTATAATGATCTAAAACATCTATTCTTAGTCAGCATGATAATGTTTCTTTAAATACGTTGTCAAACTACCTAATAACGTAAAGTAAATAACTGAATGCTATTTGCAATCTCCACATCACATCACTCATTACCAACTGCCCTAGGCTTTTTCTTGTGCCAACACTATACATGACTGAACAATTACCCTTTAATCAGTACAGTAATGAATAACTGTACCTTCTAAGTTTTGGATATTTAGATCCAACTTTCTTTCATCAGGTTTATCTCTAAATCAGAACAACCAGCTGTCTCTTATAGAAGATAAGTATATTTCTATTTTAAAAATGGGAGAAGTCAACAGTGAACGATTTATGAAAAATTGTGGATTTAATTGTTAGGTCTCTGCGTTAAGTCCAAAATGAAGAACTGGTCAATGGGAAATACTTTTCATACCCTTGAACTAAATATCTCTGATTTCATCAATAATAAAGAAAAATCTCATAGTTATAAACTTTACTTTATGGATGCATGCCAACTCTGAAGAGGCAAAATCAAACTTAAAATTACCTTGACTGAAGGTCTGAGGTCACAAAATTCCTTAACAATCCAGACGTGTATTATTACGATTTTGGTTGACAGAATAATATAGTTATAAGTAGAAATAACTTCTCTAAATTCAACAGAAAGTCGATAAGATCTGAAAATTATGTCAAACCATATTGTTGGCATTAGCGACCAATGGAAGGCTGAAGAAATTGCAGCATTCTGATAGTGAATATGAGAATGTTACATATGGATGTGTCACATTCAAAGTCACAGACTCAGAATATCCACATGCCTGCATTTAGTATTTTTAATATAAATAGAACAGCTATTCTGAATACCGATTGTTCTTTAAGCTAATGAAAAGTATCCATCTGTGTCTTTCCTGCAGAGAAACTCTTGTGATCATATTGAAATTAGAGCAAAATCAACATTTTAGTCAAGGTTTACCCAGAATCTACCATATTTGAAAACCAAAAGGTTTTTATCCATGGTAGTTCTAGTCTAGTAAATTCAGAAACACTCTGCTGCTGGTCCTGCCTATCATTCCGTCTCCAATATCCTGATGATCAATACTCTGTGGTTTTGTTTCGGAACACAGTCATCCTACCTTATTTTCCCATGCATTCACCACTGAGGAAAACCGTCCACAGTGTGAGAAGAGTATGTCAAATATCTCCTTACCTAAAGCGTCTCCACTGCTTGGTAAGCAAGGGTTCTGAAACCACTCATTCTTTAAGTTAAGCTAAGCTTCTTAATGAAATGCAAGAATTGACTCAAAGAGGATCAGGACAGATGTGGAACACGGGATTTACGCTGGAACGAGGTTAAGGCAAACAGATGTGGAACACGGGATTTACGCTGGAACGAGGTTAAGGCAAACAGATGTGGAACACGGGATTTACGCTGGAACGAGGTTAAGACAAACAGATGTGGAACATGGGATTTACGCTGGAACAAGGTTAAGGCGAGTGAGGTCCCTAGGGAGCTAAATGTCGGGGGGCTGAGAGTGAAGCCCTCCTCAAATTCTGCCCCCTCGCACTTCACTCGCCTTCCCTTCGTCCTGGCCCTGCACAGGATACAGCTGCTCAGAGAGGTGAAGGCTAGGTGGAAAGCCTAAACAGGAGCCTTAAGGGGACGAGGACCAGAAATTCAAAGGGTCTGTGTGTTCACGAGAAGGGGGATCTAAAAGGAAGATAAGGGGAAAGAAACTGAAACGTAGGGGCACCAAAGGCAAGGTCTAGTACACCTACTGACTTTTTTCTTGGGTCCATAGTTAGATTAGAGACAATATTCTAAACAGGGAGCCAAAAAGAAAGGATGCTACCATTTCATCAATTCATGATATAAGCATATCTTAGCTCCTGCTTAAAATATCAGCTTCACTGTCACTTCATGTTCAAATTAGTTTTCTTGTTAATATTCCCTATGTCATCCAGCATTTTCCCTTTCTCAACACTCATACCATTGTAATTATCTGCTTGATCTTTGTCTTACTTGTTAAACGGAAGCTAAAGGTATGTAGAGAGCTCATTCACAACTGAAACATCAGCAGTGCCTGGAACCTAATGGGCACTCAGTAAATAATTGTTTAATGGTCTTAAATCTTCTTGGAAGCACTGGCCCAGTTAGAAAGAATTAACAGCATTGTGACCATGTTTCCCTATCTTCTTGCCCTTCCAAAGTTGGACAAAAAAGAAGCAGAGGTGAGT
Organism: Ceratotherium simum simum; assembly: GCF_057802395.1. Taxonomy (NCBI): domain Eukaryota; kingdom Metazoa; phylum Chordata; class Mammalia; order Perissodactyla; family Rhinocerotidae; genus Ceratotherium; species Ceratotherium simum. The sequence continues at coordinate 52,888,321 of NC_141918.1, read as the reverse complement.
GGGGGTCTGGCAAACAAGTGAAGTCAGAAAAATATGCTTGAACACACTAATGGTATTGACAAAAATTCTTAACTTCACTTTTCTTATTGAGTTTTGATAGTTCTTTACATATTTTGGATACAAGTTCTTTATCAGATATGTGTTTTGCAAGTATTTTCTCCCAATGTGTGGCTTATCTTTTTATTCTGGTAACAATGTCCTTCAAAGAGCAGAAGTTTTTAATTTTATGAAGTCTAATTTATCTTTTCTTTTTGGGATTGTGTTTTTACTGTCATATTTACAAAATCTTTGTGTAACCCAAGGCCACAAAAATTTCCTCTATGTTTTCTTCTAGAAGTTTTAGTTTTAGTTTTTACATGTACTGTATATGGTATGAATTACAAGTCAAGATTCTGTTTTTGTTTTTTGCATATGGATGTTCAATTGTTCCAGTACCATTTTTTGAAAAAAAAAAACAAAAAACTGTTTATTCTCCAATTGCCTTTGTACTTTTGTCAAAAATCCATTTTCCAGAGTATGTCTATGGGTCTATTTCTGGACTCTCTATTCTATTTCATTTATCTATGTATCTATCCTTTTGCCAATACCACACATTTGTGAATACTGTACTTAAGATAAGTCTTGAAATCAGGCAAGGTGAGTCCTCAAACTTTGTTCTTATTTTTCAAAATTATTCTGGCTATTCTACTTCCTTTGCCTTTCCTAGTAATTTTAGAGTCATCATGATAAGTTCTCCAAAAAGTCTTGCTGGAATTTTGATTGGGATAACAACAAATCTCTATTACACCTGCTTTTAACTTTAAATACTTGAGCTGTGTTAAATATGTATCAGTAAATACAATTCCAATAAGAATACAGATAAGCTTCAGACAATGAAGAATACAATGGATTTTAAATATGTGCTGATCAGACAATGATACTGAACTCCCTACCAATGATCCTACACATTTTAGCAATGTAGGAAATGTTCACTGGCCAGAGCTACCGATGACTCACAAAAGTCAAGGAGCTGTACAGTCTCTCAAGGATAAAGAAAATAGTGTCAATTATACCCAAAGAAGATAATATTACAACTTTTCTATGTTGTCAAGATCTTCACAAAATAAAGAATTAGTCAGGCAAAAAGTCCATCCATCTTTTTATATCCATATATACGTACATTGCCATTTTGAGATTAAAATCTCTACACTGTCCCACATCTAAAAGAAGGGTTTTCTGAAATGCCAGAAGAGCCTCATTTCATGTAGTGATGTGAACACAGATTAAACATCAGCATAATTATCTGGGAGCTTTTAGCCTTGTTTCTGAAATGTCCATTTTCTCCATATTATTAGACACAGCAAAACGTGTAAAAGTATTTCACCTGGATGAAGATCTGTACCTGGTTGGCTAGTCAGTCCTGGGAGAGATTCCTGCAACTGATAGGTTGAGGTCGAGGATGAGGTGCCGTCAGCTGTGTTATTTGATGTCATATACGCTCCATAGGTTGATGCTGAGTAATACTGTGCATACTGGTTTTGGCCAAAGGCTGTGTAGGATGGATAATCCTGAAACAATAATTGAGATGTCTGGGTGTTTGAAAGAGAAATTACCCTCTAGTATGCTCCAAACGAAAGCAACCACTATGGTGACTGAAAGATTACCATTTGGCTCCATTCGTGGCGGACTCCATAGCCTTGAGGTGATCCTAATAAGCAGAGGCTATTTTGTAGGCATCTTCTATATGCACGTAGTAATGAACCACCCTGCAGGTTTTGTAAACCAGGTCTAGTACACAAGTTTTAATCTGCCTAAAGATTGCATATGCTTCACTCTGCCCCCATAATTACTTATCCAAAGATATACATCATCAGGTCTTCCGCACTTGAAGAGAAGAAGAGGGAATCAGTTCATATTTACAGCATCAGTTCTCATACATCTTCTAACGTCACTCACAAGGAGGAGGTGTGGCTGTCCCTCCTAGCTTCCACGCAGACCTTGGTCTGCATTACTGAGATTTCTGTTCCCCGTCTAGGCTACCCTTGATAAATATGTGGGAAATAAAGAGGAAATAAAAGAAGATGAATACGAGATTTTCTTACCCAGCCTCTCACAGGCTATGTGCCACCTGAGGCTTTGATTTTGTCTTTAGTGAGATTTTCAAATATTTAGTTTGCCTTATTTGTCACAGAGAAAACACAAAGCACTGGATCAACCCCCCTGACCTGCTTTTAATTAAAAAATTTTAAGAACCTTAAAATGTTCTAAATAATCCTTCCAAATCCTTTTATATATTAAGATAATAAATAAGGATTTGTTGTGATAATTGGTGTTTAATATATCTAGCATGTTTTAGCCCAAATTTTTGTCAGTGATGACAAATCTTCGGTCAGGATTAAGATCCCCTAATGTATGTTCCTGAGGGAAAAAGATCCACATTTGATGTGGTTTCTATAAAAGGAAATTTTCTGTAGCGGCAAACATGTGTATAAGCAAATATGTGTATTATCAGAAAGGATTAAGTAGTATGGAAGAAAACTGTCTGTTAATTTCAGGATCTGATGTTCCCCATTACCCACCTGTGAGCCAAGAAAAAAACTTAGCAATATTTGGACAAAGTTCCCAGCAATACATCTTTCTAAGAGTAAAACAATGAGAGTAAACATTTATACAGTGCTTACTTTGTGTTAGCCTTATTTAGTAAGGCCTTAACTAGATTTACTCATTTAATCCTCACAACCCTCTACGTGGTATTATCATAATCCCGATTTTACATTGATGGGGACAAAGGCACACAGCGGTTAAGTGATTTGCCCAAGGTCAGACAGCAATGTTCAGAGCTGGAATTAGACTCCAGAGAGCCGGACTCCAGCATCCGTGTGAGGAAGCTCTCCATTAGGCCTTTCAAGCTCTTGGAGGAAGATGAAGTTACTTACTGGGAAGGGCCAGACCACCAGCTTCTGGTGAATACAGTGTCTTTTGTACTCAAACATCTCTCAAAGATGGCACCTACTCTACATTTCCACTGTTGTCACCCTCATCCAAGCTACCCTCACTTCCTGTTGCAGCCAATGGACCGGTTTTCTAATCTGTCTCCTCATCTCCATTTTTGCCTTTCTCCAAAGTCCTTGAAGCCAAAGTAATCTTTTCAAACATAAATTATATGATGCTGTTCTCCTGCTCAAAAGCCCTTAATAGCTTCCCAGTGGGCTTGGAATAGAATAGAAATTCCTTATGGTAAACCACAGGGTCCTACATGAGCAGGCCCCTGCCCATCTCCACAAATCATGTTTCCCCATCTGCCCCTCACCCATAGACTACACCCCAGCCTTCTCTGACTTCACTGACACGCCAGGTGTTTCAGCCCTCAGGGGTCTGCTCCATGCTGCTTTCTGTGCCTGAAACACCCTTGTCCTCATTCTTCCCCTAACTCATGGAAGACTTGGCTTAAATGTTGTTTCCATAGAGAAAGCTTCCATGAAATCTCCACTACTCAAAACTGGATTTCTATTAATATTTTTAGTAGGACTCTGTTGTCTCCCTTCATGCTTTCCAATTCTATATTTACTTATGTGTTTATGGTTTACTGTCTACTTCTCTCTGTAAGCTGTAAGCTCCAGGAGGCAGGAATCAGGTCCAATCCACTCCCTGCCCCACCTTGATGTCCCCAGCATACAGACCAGTTCCTAATACAGAATAGGCTCTCAATAAGTATTTGTTAAAAGAATAAACTGGTATTTAGACCATGGTCCAAAATACAGGTTACATTTTGTATTGGAGCTACTGTACTTCAATACTAAGATAGTATTGGATCTGTTCTATGATATAAATCTATCTTTGTCAATAAATTTTCTCCCCTTTTATGTATCTTTTTCTAATCTTCCGAAGTAGAACAGAGTAGTCTCCCATTAGGCCACCACTCCACCTAGTGTATATTTCTATTATTATATTCATTGCTTCCCACCCTCTGTCCATATTATTTTCATGTCTGTTTCTTCAGAAGGACTGCATCCTTCCAGAAAGCAGGGAACAATGACTTATTATTTTCGAATCTTCAATGCTTAGTCAAAACTCTAATAGATAACAAGTGCCCAATAAATGTTTGCCATATCAATAAATGAGTAAAATTAAGCTACCTGAATTATCAAAAATTCTCAAAATTTTAAATACAAAATATGCATATTGGCTCTGATGTTTAGTGTTTTAAGAAACCATTTTTCTAACTAATGCCAAATTACACAGTTTAATCCACATTACTTAATAATCAAAACTTCCTTTTCATTATGTTAATAAAATTTAAAAAAGAAGGTAATTAATATAACTCCTTCAGTAAATCCAAAGAGCAAACGCTTGTGCAGTAACTTACATTTTAGAATATATAAAAGTCCAGCAATTATATTAAAGTAAAATAGTGTATTTGTATTGCCTACGCAGGAAATCAGCTACCCTTCCATCTCAACTACTCAGAACATGATTGAGAACTAGGAAATAAGGAGGAAAGATTCTGAAGCGTCAATATATAAACGCATCTCACTCCAGGCCGGTTCCCTCCCTCAGGGACCTTCACTCAGGCTCCACACAGAATTCTAACAAGGTAGTTTTTAAAACTCACAAACATATGAAGAAAACATAATTAGGAGGAGGACTAAGGACGGCTAGAAGCAGGCGCAGTGACAAAAACAAAAGATTACAGCTGTCAGAGAAGCAGGAAGCAAACATTCATTAAAAGGAATCATAGAATTAAAAAAGAAAAGCCAACAGTGGTCTGAGAGGCATTTTGTTTAGTAACAAATGATATTTTGGATTAAAACTTTTGTAGAGTCTACAATACAATCCAATTATTGATTATAGTTCAATAAATTAGATTTCATAATGATAGCTGTTTTATCAAGAAAAATAAAATTGTATTTAGTACAGTTTAAGATAATGGGAAAATATGCAAGACATTTCGTAATTCCCTGCCAAATGATTAAACAATCAAAGTTTAAATGTTTAAAAGACAAATCTTTAGCAACCAGAAAACCTGAAATATCCAGAATTACACATATCCCAAGAATTCTAGATAGCTAATTTTTACTACCCTGAAATGCCAGCTTAATTTTAAATAAAGAAACCTTACTCTAGGAGAATATGCACTTATATGGGAACCTGAAACTATTCTTCAAAAATCTGAAATAGATATAAAAAGTATAAATACAAAAATCTACTATACCTGTTGTGAACCGCTGAAATTCGTTGAATTGGAAACTGAATTATTCGCATAAATAGTAGATGATGGTGCAAAACTAGAACCTAGAGATAAAGAACAAATTGCATTTTAAAAGCATTTCTTGTAAAATAATAAAAGTATTTCACATTGCAGAATTCAATGACAGAAATATATCTTCAGTTTTGTTGTCAAGGCAGTGACATTTGAAGTTGAGAGATTTATAAGGAAAACGTGCTTAGCTCTATGTCCTTGCGACAACAGGTAATGTCTTTCCTAGAGAAGTCTGTCGAGCTAAACAAGAGCCCGTGGGAATGGTCTTACCAGGGACTGCAGCTAACTTTCAAGGGCTAAGTGTTCAGAAGTGCAGAAGTACTCAAAGAATAAAATATTATACAGACTGAGACTACTGGAACTTCCAGACTATTGGAACTTGCAAATGGTCATATCAACTGCATTTGCACACACAAAAATCACTTGAGTAAAACATTTGGACAGGGTTAGCTTAGGAAATAAACACACAACCCATTCGAAATTGATGCTCACAGTTCTGTCTTTTCATTCTTTTGTCCATTCCTTAGAACAAAAAGAGGGGTTCAGACTCAATGGGGTTTATACTGCAATAATCTAAGGTTTGAGGGCCTTCCAGAATTTTACTACAAGGTCAGAAATTTATTTATTTTTAAAATTAGGGCAAAACCAAGTGAACTATCAATTCACAGATTATTTTCAAAAAATATGTTCTCATGGAATGTACTTGTTAAGAGGTAAAATGAGGCAGCTGATGATTTGTTTTATCAATGTGTTTTGAATAGAAGGGGATTATATAATCAACACAAACAGCCCTGGCCTGGAATACCCAGTGTGAAAGTATTTGGAGGAACGAATAAAAATGTCTCTGTGGTCTCTTTCACGCCGCCAACTGAAGGGGTATGGCTCACTGTGGCTGTCGCATGTATGCAAAGCTGTTTGCACCCACATTCCAGGTAAAAGGAGGCCTGCCATTTCAGCCAAAAAGGTCTAAGTAATTATCTCACTTTACTCATTGACTAAAGTGTCAATGTTAGTTGGTTAAAATATGTTAATATAGTCCCAAATTTATGACTAACAATATGGACAAAATGACATATAGGAACAAGCTTTTAATGTTTTTACAACGTCACTAATATTTTTCCTGCAACCACTACACAATGATCAATAATTTTTAATCAGAGTCAAAAACAAGAAGAAAAATTAAATAATGATCATATATGGAGGATTTGGGGGGGGGTACAAATTATATAAATATTCCTATGAAAAAATATAGTATTAATACGGGAGAGGTATTTTAGGAATGAACAAAAAATCCTAATCAATTAGTCAATGATAAATAAAAGTGCTAATTCAATTTTAAATATAATCAAAACAGCATTATGTACTTAAGGAATACTAACAAGAAAATACTGATTTTTGTCATGAATCTTTGAAATCACTTAAGTAGAAGCCAAACAAGTGACTGCTGGCTTGGAGGCTGCTCTGCTTGGACCTGGTTTCCTGCCAATTTTACGCAACTCACACGTAAGTATTTAAATTTGGTATGGGTCATGTTTCTTGATGCATATTCAACTCTTTTCATCATGTTCCTTCCTAGTTATTGTCTTTTTGATGAAATTCTGTGAGCAGTGGTAACATTTAAAACTGTCTTCATGATGGTATATTCCTAGTCTTAAGTCAAGGAATCTCATTCAAAGAATTCATGCTCACACAACACGTTTCCTGTGGCTACTTACCTGGCATCTGGTAGGAGTAAGGGGTCTGGCCGGGCTGCGGGGTGGAAAACCCTGGACTGTAACTGAGGCACCCGCTCTGTAACGGGGACTGAGTCTGCGGGAGTCCACTCTCTGTCTTGATGCCTGGCAACATCACGCCCAAATCTGCTGGAAAACGCATGCACAAACCATTTAATTAGTCAAATGATCTTACTTCTGAGTTGTAACTTATATTGGAATACACAACGACTAGCCAGCAGGGTTACCTGCTTACAACCACAGAAGGAGAAGATAGAAGACGTGAAATACCGTAAGTGGGCAGGCTGTAGGGCTGTCCTGTCTGTGAGTAGGCAGTGTAGACGGCTGGCTGCTGCATCCCCGAATACTGAGTCTGGCCTGCATAGGCAGACATCGTTTGAGCTGCTGGTGTAGAAAGAATGTGTGGATAGGGCCTAAATATCAGAAAAATAGCATTACTGTGGCAACAAAGACTGCATATTAATTCAGACAGCTCAGATTCAGTGACACCTTACAATAGCCAGGAGGTAATCCTCTTCCTTATCCACCATGTAATTTTAACAACATAGGAAAGGACAAGAGTTGCAATGGCAGGATCCTAGGCTCTGCTACAAACAGTCTGGCGACCTTGGCCAGTAATTTCAACTCCCTAAGTCTACACCCCACCTGTTAAAGGAGAAATTCTCTTTAGACATTATAACTAAAGTCTCTTCCAGTCTATAATTCTTGCCTACTTCTGAAATAGTATTCCAATTAATGTGTAGGTGAGGACAATGGAGCACAGGCTGGCTAATGAATATGCTCATGAGCATATTTCCAGTCAAATAAGTGCTCCAACATATTCAATGACTACAGAAGTCATTGAAAGCCCTACAAAGAATTCTCTACCCTGGGCCGGCTCCGTGGCTTAGCGGTTAAGTGCGCGCGCTCTGATGCTGGCGGCCCGGGTTCGGATCCCGGGCGCGCCCCAAGGCACCACTTCTCCGTCCAGCACGAGGCCGAGTCCCACGTACAGCAACTAGAAGGATGTGAACCTATGACATACAACTATCTGCTGGGGCTTTGGGGGGAAAAAAATGAATAAATAAAATCTTTAAAAAAAAAAAAAAAAAAAAAAAAGAATTCTCTACCCAAAACTAGAAATCTTAAAAAAAAAAAAAAAAATGTAGGCAGCTTCCTGAAAAGAAATGAAATGTCATTCCCTTCATCATGCCACATTTTACAGAACGTTCCCAAACAGATGTCAACTCCAGCCTATACTTAAGGATAGAAACTCTGGCTGTTGTAGAAAATAACATTTAAATGTGTATGAATCAGGAATCCAAAATCTTGACACATCTGGCTGATTGCAACCAAATTCAGATATACACCCAATATAGTTAAACTCGAAATTTCCACCACCGTCCTCAGTAAGTTGACAACATTAGTCATAAAAACAACAGAGCATATTCTTCAAAAAATGTTTATTAGAACTTGAAATCAGATAAAAATATTGTAATGATGGAACAAACTATGAAGTGTTGATGTTTAAATAAAATGTAATCTTTTTAGGTTTTCTTTAAACTAGTCAGCATTTTTGAATTTTCATTGAAAAATCAGTGTATCTGGTTTGAAGTTGATGCTTTCCTCAAGGTATATAAATATCCAGAATTAAGGAAATTGTCAAGACAAAAGTGAGTGTATCTCTATTTCTAGATTTGTACAGGATATTTATTTATATATCTAATCTATCCAGGTAATCTATCCATGTATCTATCTATTCAACTCTCTATAACACATTTACATACAAAAAAGTTGTTATACTGTGTGAATATAGATTAATAAAGATAATCCCAGAAAATTATTCTAACAGATTGGAAAGAATCTACTGACCACTTACTTGGAAGGATAGAGCTGGGGGGAGTATTGATGCGCTGATCTGGGGCTGTAGCCACTACTTGTTATTACTGTAAAACACAAAAACCAGTACACAAAAGGTTGCTTCATAAATATATTTCACTAGAGTATCAAAACCAATTTGAAGAAATTACCATGTTAAAGATATGTTTCTAAAAAGAAAATGAATTCATTTTCTAAACAGAAACAGATGCCTAAACATTTTCTTCTAATGAAACCACATTGAGTTTGTTCTAATAGCATGAAATGAATTCTTCTCACAAATCATTTCCCTCCATCTTTCTTCCATTTTCTCAAATCAGTAGCATGCTTTTATGTATTAATGTGATATGAATATATATCTTTGATTATAGGTAATTAAGCTTTAGTGATATAAAAGTAAATTTTTAAAATTTGCAAACTTTATGTTTTAAATTCCAAATATGATGGCAATATATTGCTCTTTCCCCAGATTTATTCTAATAGAAATACCATAAAAATTAAGAAAAATATGAAGTTTCAACCTTCATTTTCAAATTGTAAAATGCTATCGTTTTCTATTTCCTTTCATTTTACCAATCAGATGAGTAGTCAAAAACTGCAGAGTCCAAAATATTCTAGTAGTAATTGGAATATACATAGAATATAAATATACATACATTTAAAAAGTGGATGCAACACTTTTTAAAATATATATATAATTGCAAAATGCAGCAGCAATCCTATTTACAAACATACTTTAAACTATCAGGGATAGCACTTTTTGAGAAGAACTTAAAGGTGAAAGTCAGGTCCTACTAACATTTCATCTAAACACACAGCCCCAAACTGGACTATACCCAAAAGTTTGGAAGTTTCTCTTCCCTTTAACCATCCACCTTGACTAAGACAGATGTATTGCAAATACATGGACTCTGCAGTGTTGAGGCAGTCCCTTCAGAGCCGTCCACACTGGGCGAGCACACAGCGTGTCTTTATTAGGCCATCTGCTGTTCATTCACTTTTCAAAAAGATTAAAGTCGTACACAACGCAGCGCTGGAATTAGTTTAGTCTAATCAATCATAGTTATACTTCAAAGTACCATGTCCCTTCTAGGTTGTTCATAATAATTCTGTAGCTAAACTTTTAGAATTGTAAAAGTGACAAATAGGTTTAGGTTGCTAACTATTTTATGAAACATGATATATTTCTATATCCAAATGCTATTAAGTACCCTTGTGATCTATTGCTTCATAAACACATAGAATTTAATGTATTTAAAATGCTATTTGGCCTGCAAGCTCTGAGTGTGGAAAGTGTATTATAGTTTTCATAGCAATAGTGCAGAAAATATGTTTTCGAGAACATTATGAATCAATTTTGAAAATCACTGAATATGACTAGAGGTGTTACGTTCTAAATATTTTCAGCAATCAAATAAGTGTATTTGTGAGACATATTTGAAAATAAATTGACAAATGAACTATTAATTTTCTACTTATTTATTGAAAACTTAAAAAATGTTTAAAACTTTCAAATAAACTCAATGAAAACAGGCTTTTTTTTTTTACCACACCATGGGCATTAAGCGTACATTATATGAATACTCTCTTTAGCAGAAATATAGTTAAATGAGGCTTAATTCCACATTTTTTGGTCCCTTATTTATGAAACTTCAGTTTGGCACACTCAAGACTTGGACTATACTAATCAGTTATTCTCAAGATGCTAAAACACAAGGCTTTTCCAAAGAGACAGCAAAAATGGAAAGAAACAGTCACTACAGCAGATTTTGTTAAATAAGCCAAAGAGCAAAATTACTATAAAAAAAAACCCACATACATGAACACAGATCAAACATATAGGGTGCTTCTTCCCTCTAATCAATGAATCTAGACATCATTAAAATAAGGTACCCGTAACACTATAAAGGCTCAATCTTTAAAATTTCCTATTAATGTCCGCATGTTCATTTTATAAATAGAATACAAAACATCGTGCTCCGAAAACTAAGATGTTCACATAAAACTTGGAAAGTTTATGCTTCTTAAGTAAAATTTATACATTTTATTCTAACTCATAAATCTGGAGATAACTGAAAATGACAACAAAATTTCACTGAAGTGAGCTGATATTATGCTGATCACAGTAAAGACTGTTCCCACACAGGGCAGCCTAACCTCCAGGATGATTTCTGGAATACCATGTACAAATTTGGGAGACTTCCCTTTTATTCCTCATTGTCTTTTAATTAATCAAGAGAAATTACCCAAAGCACTCAATTTATTATACTCCATCATTTCTGCATACAAAAGTGGCAAAACTGCTTGTCTTCAAAATGTCCTGAAAATTAATTAAAGCAAATTTTTAAAGAATATTATCAGGTTCTCAGAAGGAGGTGTCAAGCAATTTTAAGGTTTTACTCTTATTATCCTGACACCTTAAATCAGTGACTCTCAAGGGGGTGGGAAGTGGGGGGTCAGATAAGGGGTGAGTGGAATTTTGCCTGCCAAAGGACATTTAAAATGCCTAGAGACATTTTTGGTTGTCACAACTGGGGGCTGCTCCTGTCATGTTGGGATAGATGATAGGAATGTTGCTAAACAGCCTAAAATGAAGAAAAGAGCTCCCCTACAATAAAAATTAGCCAAACATGTAATAGTGCTGCTGTTGAGAATCTCTGACTTAGATCATTGCTGTCCAAAAGAACTTGGTCTATGGTGTTGGAAATGTTCTGCATCTGAGTTGTCCAACATGGTAGCCACTAAAAAAGTCACATGCAGCTATTAAACACTTCAAATGTGACTAGTGTGACTGGATACAACATTTTTACTTTGACCCAATTTTAATTAATTTAGACTTAAATAGCCACATATGTCTAGTGGGTGCTTTACTGGACAGCACAGCCCTAGATAATTCTTAACAGCAAACTGGGAAACTACTTGTAAAGAGAATATGAGTGCCTTTCAGACAGGATGACTGCTCACACCTATTTCTTTTTCCATCTTCATATTTTTCAATGGGGTATTACAGAAAGAACTCCTAGATTAATCAGAATGCTGGTCTAGACTCATTTATACCAGTGACCACCTGTGAGGTCTCGACGGTATGGCGGTAACCACCATTAACTTCTCTGCGCCTCTGTATTTTTGCCTATAAAATGGATCAGAGATCTCTGAAATTCCTTCTGGAGCTAACATTCTACAATTTTGTCATTTATCTTTCAATTACCTTGTGGTATACTATTTAAATACGTCAGCAATTACTTAATAATTCCATTCCTTTCCTTAAAAATGTGTTCACATGCATTTACTTTGCAGAGAGTTTACAAGAGTTATGGTACACCAGTGATAAAGAATGCAGAGTAAGTTGGTACCTATTTATCTCCTGGGAGGCAAGTGAATTGCTAGACAGGATATGGATTAGCAAGTATGAGTCTCTATGCAAAGTGTATGAATTATTATTTCCTTCTGTTTGGAGTACTGATATTTATGGGAATACATGGCAACTGCTTCCAATCAGTGTGAGCTCATGAAATAGGATCATCTCTATCTATAAAAATCAAATATATACTATCATGACATTATCCTCAAGGATGTACCTCAACTCATTTTAAACGAAGCATACCCACATAAAATTCTCGCACAAGAACATGGATACACGTAAAATATATTAACATAGAATAAAAGAACCAAGATTTAATTACCACAAATGCTTTCCTAGGTTTAACATTCATCTTTCTGCTCTACAAATTGCTCCTCAGGTTAAAAAAAAAATCCTTTCACTAGATAATAAACAAAACAAAATATTGTAACTTAAAAAAAGTCTTTAAGTCAAGGTAATGTGCGTCCTTTGTGCCCACCTGGGAGTTATCCGGTATTTATACTGAAAAAAGGACTGATGTTTGAAGACAGGCTATTGTTCTCTTTGAAGCATGGGAGTGAAAGCAGTGCTCTCGGAGGCTGGCTCTAATGCAAGCAGCATGTGCTCCCCTGCAGCCCATTAACCTTTAATACTCGTCACTCAGCTGCTTACACAGGAGGACTTTTTTAAACCCAGAGAGGAAACAAGGTTATTTAGAAGGAATCAAATGGATAGTTTTACATCTCAAATGTTGGAGAGAAGGCAGTTTTTACGTCATTTAAATGGGCAAGTTGAAGGAACAAAGTCAACGATTACAACCTAATTATTAAATTAAACATGGTGTAAAATTATTACGAAGGAAGCCAGCTCTGCTTATTTCTAATAAGAAAGTCGGAGGATTGTTTCGCTGTCAAATGAAAATCCGAAACGATTCCAAGTATAATTTCTAAGAATACATAGTTTTATGACAAATAGTTCTCAAAAAAGTGAACATATCGCTAAACTTATCAACACCCAAGCTCTCAGAGCTTTGGTGTTGAGGCTGCTTGTTCACGAGGAGGATTACGTGTACCCCAGCGTGTACGGAACAACACACGAGCTTAAGGCTTTACCTGACCCAGTAAAGGTGTCAAGCGCTCCATCTCCAGTTGTGGTTGTGGTTTCACTGCTGTTCAAAGGCTCTGTTTTGACTGCAAGGAGAGACACTACGTAGAAGAATAAGTACATGTGAGTTTTATTTCTAAATTTATATCCAAGATGCTGACTGTTCTGCTAGTGGTTTTTCTAGCTACAATGGGCATGCAAGAGAAAACGGGAGAAGTCGATGAGGACAGTTTTGTTAATTTAGCTTCTAAATGGACATGCATTTGTAGAGGACTTCATCTGAAAATCCTCTGGTTAAGCTAGTTCTCTCGAATCTGGCTTTGAAAGGCAGTCGACCTTACAAAGTGAGACAGCAGTACTCACATTTGCATTTTTAACTCACCTAAGCACACTCTGATATTATAGTCAAAAGACAGAAAAAAGGAACCATCAGTCTTCAGCACACTGAATCCAAATCACAACAGAGATTTTTACTAGCTTATATTTTACTGTTCCCAAGAAGACATTTTTAAAAAATGATTGCAGAGGAGTACAGTGAAGGGATATGCAGATATAGAAACCATGGGCATATTCACACGATGGATGAAAAATGAGGCACTCAATAAATTTCTGCTCTTATAAAAGACTAGAGCCATAAGGTGTTGGGCTTTTTATTTCAGTGGTGCAACAATTTTCAATGCATTATAGAGATAAATGTAGAATAAGAGATGATTTCTACAGCAGTCAGTATATCTTCTGAAAACTCTTTAATCTGTTATTTCTACTTTGAGGTGGTATATTTTGGCAAAATCCTCACCTGGCAATGATGTAGCCTGGCACACATTATGGTCATTATGAGACACAATGAGTCGGGAGGAGGGAGGCAGTGGGAAAGCCTCCCCCTGTTTTGTCACACCATATTTTCCCTGTGTGGGCAAAGCTCTGCTACATACATCACAGCAGCAAGGGAATGAACTAAATTATTTTCTACTTAACACCTCTTATGTTTCCTGGTCATAAATGGAACGATATGGTTAAGTAACTTAGAAGCAAGCAGAAAACCATAAAGAAGAAAGGTGAGGACTAGCCAGCCATGAGCAAATATGGCAAAAAGAAGAGTGGGGTAAGAGTGTACCCACCAACCAAGCAAGTCAGCAATGTCACTCTGTTAGAAAAGCAACAGACTGATGGAGAAACATGCAGTAAGGATTAGGCTCTCTTGCCACATGAACAGAATTGACCAGACCCTCCCTCAGTGAGCTCTGGAGTTAATTTAGGATCTGTGATTTAATAATGTCATGAAGTTTGCTGGAAGAGTCAGAGGAAAACTGTAAAGGCTGTAAAGAGGAAGAAAAGAAACTTGCACTACTTCTTCTAGCAAAAGGCAAATTTAAGGTTGACCTATTTTTCAAAAGCAACAATAATCTGAGGAGTGTCTAATTATTTGTATAATGATAAATAAGGAACTGGGGGTTACCACTTTTCAGTAGTCATCTGTGCAGTCATCCATATTATGGTCAGAGCTGACCACTAAATATACTCACCACTACAAAATTTTTTACTACTACATGATTATTTATTGAGAGCCTACCATGTGCTAGACTATTTACAATTAGCCAATCCTTAAAACAACCCTGATCCATACAAACTACTGTATCTATTTTACACACCAAGAAACTACAGTTCGGGTGGGCTGAGGAGCGTGGATAAGTTCCACAGCACATGACAGAGTTAAGATCTGAATTCAAGTCTTCAGCTCTAATATCCCTGATCTCTCCACCCTAGAGGCTGCCTTCAGGGATGACAGTGGCTTACGTTCATGACAGTGACCCTTCACAAAGGCTCAGAGAGTGATAAGGAGGGGGTTATCTTCTAGACAGTAATTAGGAACACTTTGTTAAAAATGAAAACTGCAAAATACATGGGAATCGGCTACTAAAGTATGTTTTCCCTTTCTTCCTCAGGAAATATTTTAAAGGACAACAAGAAGTAGCAAGTTTGAAAGCAGATAACAACAGCACACCCTTAAAAGGTACTTCATACATTCCAGCTGCTGTTGCCGTGCTTTACAGATATTAACTCATTCACTCCTCACGACAATCAGATGAGGTAGATAATATTATCGTCTCCATTTTTCAGATGAGGAAACTGAGGCACAAGGAGGTTAAATGACTTGCCTATAGTCACACAGCTAGTAAGAGTGAGAATTTGAGACCAGGTGGTGCGGTTTCAGAATCCAAACTCTAAACCACATTGCCTCCCTGGCAACACTACCTGATCAGAATTCCTTTCATCTGTATAAAGACGCTCCAGAGTGTGATGTGGATGGGTGAAAGGCTACTCTCTCTCTCTCTGTGTCACATTTGATTGGACTTTTATGACAAAAAGTCCAAAGCCTTCAGCAAAACTGAGACAAGGGACAGTTTCTGAGAATTTCCAAATTCTAATTGTGGCTAAATTCCTACTTAAACGTGCCTAACCCTACAAAGAATACTTATAAAATACATTTATTAATACTAATAGCAATACATATTTCACTTGTGAATTGGCAAGAGGGGAGCAGAAGAGGAGCTGTGTCAAAAAAACTGGCCTAGATCCAGATCTGAAGACTAGTTTTGTTACTTTCGATCCCAGCTTCAAGACTCGGTTTCAGAAGCTTAGAATTGATGCTGATTATAATCTCCTCAATTTGAAAGTTTCAAGCAGTCAAAGGAAAAGGAAGAAAAGGGAGAGAGAGTTTGTGGTTGTGTTCATTATACTGGAAACGGCTCTCATTAAAATTTTAAAGGGCTGCATTTGGCCAAAGACAGGTTCATTTTACTGAGAAAAGGCATTAGGGATATGAAAAGAAGCATCAATATCAAGATGTGGTCAGTGAACTAACATGCATGGATTTTAAAGCAATAATTCAACAAATGGATGCTAACATTAGGGGAAAAAAGGAAAAATTTATTTTTCATATGCAGGTAAGAGTAGAATAATAGGAAAAGAGCAGAAATTAACTATGCTGCTACAGAAAATAAATTATTTTCACATTGGTGAGTATCAACAAACATCTCTTGAGCTCCAGGAAAGACACAAAGATATTTTGGTTTGATTTTATACAAAAAGTAATATTAGGTAATAATAAATAATATGGTTTTTTCAGGGACAGAAAACTCAGAGAGAGAAGTGAAATGGACGATCCTTATATGATAAGCTGATTTATTAAAAAGGTGTTAGAATACAAAGAAGTATCTTAATATTTACAAAACAGGTAACCAGTATAAAGTAAACAGCATAATAATTATAGATAAAGTTTGAAAAATGGAAGTCATTTTCACTAAAGGTCCACCTATATTTGAAATGTATGCCCATTTTCTTTTGTCTTGGGTTTGTTTCCACACTTAAATTAGATATACTAGATACTTTTCTAGTGGCAGGAAACTTTTCTTTTCATTAAATATGTGCATGGTACTATTGGAGAGATGTTCTTCAACAAAATAAATCTAGTTTTAGGCAACATGCTACTTTCTAAAACTTGTAAAATCCTCATTCCAAATGATTATCAGTGTATATTCATGTCATGGTCAAATGTACTTTTTCTTACTGTATTTTATTTTTCTTAATTTAACACAGAGGTTAAATAGGGCTTTTAACTTGTTTTCAGGACAGTGTCCAAAATCATATGCTATAAAATGAAAAGGATAACCTTCTATAGGTGTAAAGTATCATATTTTTCAACAAAATTCAAACTTACAAAATAAATGTTTTGATTTCAAAAGCAACAATCAGATTTTAATGTCCTGGGTTAAAGAATTTTGTGGTTTTATTTTCCTACATTCTCAAAATAAGTGAGTCAGGGTTTACATAAAAGTGGGATGAAAAAACTATATAGAGTACTTTGTACAGAACTATTACTTCAAGAAATGCTTGTATTGTCAGGCTCCCCTCCCCACTAGTTGTCCACTTGCAATTTGGATGCTTTCTGTAGAGCCAAATAGTAAAAAAGAAAAAAAGAAAGTCAAAATAATTTTAATATATTGATATGACTGGATTTTGTTTTATTTTATTATTATTATTTTTTTGCTGAGGAAGATTCACCCTGAGCTAACATCCACTGCCAATCTTCCTCTTTTTGTATATGAGCCGCCACCACAGCATGGCCACTGACAGACAAGTGTAGGTCTGCGCCCAGGAACCAAACCCGGGCCACCAAAGCGGAGCGTGCCAAACTGAACCACTAGGCCACCGAGGCTAGCCCTGGATTTTATTTTTTACCTTTAAAAATAATTGACATTTACAGATTAAACCAAGATTGTACGTGATTACTGATAGGTGTCAGCTATGGCGACTAAATCACTGATTTCTTCTCTTCACATCTCAACCTTCATCCATACCCTCATACACATATTTTCAAAACAAATTTAATCTTCTATCCTCGTATTATCTTTAGAACTCAAATATAACCTTCATGTATATTAATTATTTTTGGAGAAAGTCTGTTTTATCATAACTCAACATTCATGGTCATTTGTTGCAATATCAGACTTAATCCTTGAAAGAGAAGGTGACCCAAGTGATTTACATTTTACATTTCATCTTCAGAAATCTGTGTTTAAATTGAGGTCCACTTAAAAGATTATCTATATGTAATTCCAAATATACTTCTTTCTAAACCACAAAATCACACATAGCGACTTCTAACAGCTTAGGTTCTACAAAGAATTTCAGTTGTTAGATCAAGAAAGTACAATTTATAACACTGCAGGGGGGCAAGAATTATCGCCTACTGGTTTTAATAACTGGTACAGCCTACGATTTATGTTTGTTTAAATCAATATATTCACTCAAAAACCTATGAGCACCAAGTGTCTTTCACTCCTTAAACCTATAAAGTATTTAATTTGTAAAATACTTTGATGAAGCAATTTATGGCTTTCATTCCAAAAAGAAAATCTAAAAAGAGTAGAGCCAACCATAGTAGGTGGCTCTATTGCACAAATACATAATATTCAGAAACAAATCCATCACATATGAGTCAATAATCTATATATTAAAAATTCTGGAAGATCCTTTTTTTATGATATATAGATTTTAAATATAGAAAATACCTGATCAGAATATCTGATTTGGGTTTCCCCAAACCTCCTCTTTGAAGTATTTTCTTAATCCCCATGTAGAATCAAATATTCCCTCCCTCTGCTGTGCACCCACCTTGAACACATTATGCACTCATTATTTTCTTGTCTGTTTCACTCTGCTAGACTTTTGGTCCCTTGATGGCTAGTATCATGTTCTATAGGTCATTGGGTTCCCATTTCCTAGCACAGAGCCTGGCATATAACAGGAACTTGATACATTTTAATTCAGACTGTGAAAATTCACTCTTTTAGACTCTATCCTAAGCACTCCCAATAGATCTGAGTATTTTTGTATATAAAGTATATACAGTATAGCTAATCATGAATCTTGACACCATTAAGCCAAGAGAATCTTACCTATGTCTGGAGGTAACTTTTCATATGATTGGCATGCATTTACAGGCATGAATAGGCATATACATAAAGTATGTATATTTCATGTATAGCATTTACCTATATCTATATCAAAGGTAGGCAAACTAACCCCATGTGCCAAATCTGGCCCATGACCTGTTTTTATACAGCCCATGAGCTAAGAATGGCTTTTACATTTTTAAATAGTTAAAAAATATCAAAAGAAGAAGAATATTTTGTGGTGTGAAAATTTTATGAAATTCAAATTTCAGTGTTCATAGATCCAATTTTATTTGATTACAGCCAACCTCACTCATTTACATAACGCCTATGGCTGCTTTTGGGTGATACCAGCAGAGTTGAAGAGTTACAACAGAGACCATATGGCTTACAAATCTGAAATATTTACTATCTGACCCTTTACAGAAAAGTTTGTTGACCACTGACCTATATGCTAAGGTATGATTGCATTTATTCTATTTTTGTCCATGGTTCTACATTTTAACAACTTTACAGGTGACAAAAATTTGAAAGGAAAATGTAGGTTCCAATATAAATCTGCAGATGTAATTATATAATTAAGATTAAGGTGTTGAAACATTTTAAATTACTTTAAGTAATAAGGCAACATATTTAAACAGCACCAACATGGTATGGTAAGATCTTAAGGTGATACTATCAAACTCAGTCATATTAATAAAAACTATATAATTAACATTATCTTTCTGAACATCTCAACATTAATGGAAAGATCTTGAAAAGCCACTAAATTAGCTTTTGCCTTTTGTTTTATTATAATAATTTTACAAAATGATCCAATTCCAACAATGAAATCCAGGATTATAAATGAAATAGTTTACTCTCATTGGGAGAGATTATGCATCAAATGCTAAGTCTGTGTTATAAACACTCGACATGAAAAAGTCATTAAAATTCATTAAAAATTTCATATCAATATGCCACTGAGACTGTATCATTGATAGTCGAAGTATACCTAAAATTTTGTTACTAAAAGTTTGCCTTCTTTGGCCAGTTTACATGTGCTAAATGCAGAAGAATTTATTATCTGACCAACCATTGGAGAGTCTTTTAACACGATGCATGTTTTCATTTTCCTTAAAAAATCGTTGCCTAATTATTATTGAATAATTAATTTAAAAAAAGGGAAATATATCGGTACTCATTGCTAAGCAATTTACATACTTTATCTAATTTAAGACCAAAGCTTTGCCAGGGAAATGTTATTATTATCTTCCTTTTACAGAAAGGAATTGAAGCTCAGAGAGGTTAAGTAACTTGACTAAGGTGACATAGCTGGTAAGTGTAGTGCTCAGATCCACGGTCCTCCTGACACACAAGTCCCTGTTCTTCCCACGTGGCCTCACAACTCTTAACATTAACATTAAGGACTAGGAACACCTGATGCTTAACATTTAGAAAAATGTTTCTGGTTGAGATGAGATATAAATTACTAAATATTCATTGTACATATTGACTGTTGTAAAGCTGCCTGTTACATTAATACTAGTTTAGAACAGAACAACAGCCAGTGAGCTAAGAATTTTTTTTCACATCTTAAATGTTTAAAAAAAATCAAAATTACAATATTTTGTGACATATGAAAATTATATGAAATTCAAATTCAGGGTCCATAAATAGTTTTGTTGGAAACTAACCACACTAATTCATTTCTGTATTGTCTCTGGTTGCCTCTGAGCTATGGTGGCATCGCTGAGTAGCTGAGACAGATGGTATGGCCTAGAAAGCCTAAAGATTTACTATGTGGCTCTTTACAGGAAAAGACCCCTGAGTTAGAATTAAGAGGAACTAAATGCTGGCAACATATTTTTTAAGTATGAAAAGTATATTTTAAGTATAGAATTGAAAAAAACTTGAAACCAAACCTATAAAAATATAAGTAATGGGTATAATGGAGTGTTCTTCATTCACTGGTCATATATTCTCATTTAATCTGAGACATAGCAAGGTCCAGCCACATTGCGCCTATTCTAAGAGTCTGCTTGCAAAACACATTTCCGATAGGTGGTAAGGTCTGTTTAATTTTAAAACTGGTTGGTTCTGCCATAGCATTATAGTATTTTCTTTTCTTTTTCAATTTTGATAGCATATTAACTTTCGATTTAGGAAAGGCTGTTTATACTTTTATATATATTATATATGAATGTAGTAAATATTTATAGTTTAAAACATTTTAAGAGACTATTTATAATTTTAAATGTATAGCTTTCATCACTGATAATTTTTTAAATGATGGGATTTTAATTGTTAATGCCACTTTAGGTAATTTAATCGGGATATTTAACAAAGTCTGTAAAATAACAAACATCATTTTGCCATGTTAAGAATTTTTAAGTTATGGGGCCGGCTCTGTGGCTTAGCGGTTAAGTGCGCGCGCTCTGATGCTGGCGGCCCGGGTTCGGATCCCGGGTGCGCCCCAAGGCACCACTTCTCCGTCCAGCGCGAGGCCGAGTCCCACGTACAGCAACTAGAAGAATGTGAACCTATGACATACAACTATCTGCTGGGGCTTTGGGGGGAAAAAAATGAATAAATCAAATATAAAAAAAAAAAAAAAAAAAAAAAAAAGAATTTTTAAGTTATGGAGATGACTGAGTTTGTATGTTTGCGTGATGTTCTTCACCTGCTCTGATTGACAACTGTTCTGATTGTGCTGAATTAACCACTTAATAGACTGATACATAAAAAAACAACAGACACATCCATTTGTGCAAAATTATAAAAAATCTAAGAAAAGAATACTACTGATCTAAGTAATCTAAGATTAGAAGACTAGTTGATAAGAAAAACAAAGCCAAGTGTTATCAATAAACAACTGAAAGGCAAGTTCATGTCTCCTTTTTCTCTGCAAGTACTGAACACAGAAAAGAGTGCAGATGTAGAAACAGCAACAGAAAGCAAACCAGAGGGCAATCCACACACCCAAACGCATGCAGTGTACCATCGGCTCTCATACTTGTTGCGGAAGAGGGGGTGTTGCAACTCAGCAACCAGTCTGCAGTGTTTAAAACAGTCATGTTGTCCCCTGAGAACAGGAACAGTATAAGGAATCACTGTCCGCACGCCTGATCAGCCTACGTGAGTAGGCCTCAATGCACTGCTTTCTGGCCTTTTCGCCAAAACTAGAACTGCACTGGATGGCTTTTCCATTTGAGTTTATCAGGTCTGCTTTAGTTCAGTGAAATATATACACATGATGACTAGTGAACTCAAGGTCTGATCCCAGAGTGCATGGGTTGTTTAAAAGTCTTGCTATTTGTACCCAATTTAAGGCTTAAATATAAATTGTCTTACTGCAGAAGTCATCACTGAACAACCTGATAGATTTGCAATCCTACAATTAATTAGCTGAAATTATAGATGCATGTTTAGAGACAAATAAACATTATAAACAAGGAAAATGTTAATCTACAAAGGGTTTGGTGTAAAACATTATTAAATACAGGCAAGTTGCAATGCACACAACTTTACAAAGAAAATTTTAGATTGTACAGTTATTCTAAAGTAAATGGGAAGAGGTGTATCAATTTCATAAACAGTTATTGAAAATTTAAAAGAAAATATGATGTGGCAAATGCTAATATCTAGTAATATGAATAGTTTATAAATTAAAACCAATTTCACATAATTTTTAATTTATGACTAAAACAACCAGATGTACAAAATTTAAAATGATTGTTAATAATTTAAATTACAGCTTATACATCATATGTGTGTGTGTGTGTGTGTGTATATATATCGTCTCTCTTTATACATATGCTAATGCAAAAATCAGATCACATTTTCTGACAGATTGAATGCATTTTATAAAAACAATAGGGCAGAATATTTGAAATAATAACTGCTATTGTCGCCATATGCTGTGGCATAATTATGGGCTAATCAAATGAGAAAGTATGTGAAAAAAATTCAATTTCTGTTTTAAATACATGTTGGATATTATTCTCTTTGAAAAGAAAATACAGCAGATATTGATATTTTTCTATTCCCAAAACCATTTTTAAGAAAAAACATTTTAAGAAAAATTTTGGGGTAGCCTTTCTCTTATGGTTTAAAATAAAGCCAAATACTAGTATAATTTCTTTTCTTTTTTAAATTTTTTTTGGTAAGATCAGAGTGCAAATCCTTTGGCCACATTTTCTGGAACATTTACAAGGGCAAACACAAAAAAGAAGCCTCGCTAAAGGCCTTCAAAATGTCACTCGGGCTACCTATTCTTTCTAAATGCTCTCAGCTATAGGGGAGGAGCAAAAATTTGCAAAAAAAAAATCAACAGGATGATAAATAATCCATTAACTATATAGTCCTTGGATATAATGCTGATTATGTTATTGCTAAGGAGATGTTTATTTACTAGCAGATCCCTCACATGTGAAATTACAGCAAACCCTGAGATGTGATTCTGGGTGTCTCTGGGGTGGGACACTTACCTCCTGTCCCATTTGTGGTGACGGATGTGCTGCTGAGATTAGCCTTCTCCAGCTTGGAGCTACCAGGAGTATCACCACCTCCAACAAGAGGATGAGGACTTGCTAGGTCCTGCATTTCCATAGACCTGTGAGGGCAGGAGGCAGCAGAGCAGGAGCTGAAATTTCAGCAATGATTTCTTAATAAACTACATTTTTTACTCTACTGAGCACATACGTGATCTCACAACAATAAGAACTGAAACCAAAAGCTAAGACTTCTTCACTCACCAGGTGAACACGTCAGTCCATTAAAAGTGAAAATATAATAAAGCTTCCATGAGAGTTAAGCCTCATAATTTGTTTATTTGTAATCCTACAACTATTCTATATAATAATATAAGAAAAAAGGCTGATTCTGTTATCTTGGCAGTTTAGGTTGATATGAGTACCCTCCCTCCTACACTGACCACCTCTGTATATAAACATGAAGAAATGCTGAAAATATTTAACTCCCAAAATTTGACATCCCCCACCACCAGTGAGGAAGAAATCAGTAGCCAGAAATAACATGTAAACTCCAAGCCAGAGCAGAAGCTTCTAGCTGACCTTGCTGGCCCAGGGGGCTGAAAACTGAGCCTAAGGCCTTAGGGTTGAGGTTGTTACCCATTCAAGTAATTGTTACCCTTTAATACCCATTCAGGAATAAAAGACTTTGACTTATGTCTGTTATAGGGAATGTGCTGGAATTGAGACCCTAAATAAAACAAACTCTTGAAAGAGCCTTCTTTTTTTTTTGAAAAGGACATTAGAAGATCTGAACAACACTATCACCAACATGACATAATTGACAGTTACAGTACACGAACACCCAATAACTATAGAATACATATTATTTTCAAGTGCACATGGAACATCCACCCAAAGGACCATATGCTGGGCCATAACATAAGTATCATTAGATTTTAAAATAGAAATCTTACAGAGTATGGTATCTGACCACAAAGAACTAAATTAGAAAGCAATGATAATAAGATACATAAAATAATGTCTAATATTTGAAAATTAAACACCACACTTCTATATAATCTATGAATCAAAGAAGAAATCACAAGCGAATGTAGAAAATATTGAGGATAAAATAATAATGAAAACACATCAAACCACCCCCCTAAATACAGTCAACTGATGTTTGACAAAGAAGCAAAGGCAATTCAATGAAGCAAAGACAGTCTCTCCAACAAATGGTGCTGAAACAACTGAACATCCACATGCAAAATCACAAATCTAGACACAGATCTTATACCATCAACAAAAATTAATTCAAAATTAATCATAAACCTAAATGTGAAATGCAAAACTATGAAACTCCTAGCAGATAACAGGAGAAAACCTAGATGATGTTGGATATGACCTTGGGTTTTCAAATACAAAACCAACGATACCATCCATGAAAGAAATAATTGATAAGCTGGACTTCATTAAAATTAAAAACTTCTGCTCTATGAAAGACAATATAAAGGGAATTAGAAGACAAGCCACAGACAGGAAGAAAATATTTGCAAAGGACACATCTGATAAAGGACTATTATCCAAAATATACAAAGAATTCTTAAAATTTAACAATAAGAAAACAAATAACCTGCTTAAAAAATGGACGAAAGATTTCAACAGACATGTCACCAAAGAAGATACACAGACAGCAAATAAGCAAATATGAAAAGACGCTCCACATCAGGTGTCAACAGGGAAATGCAAATTAAAACAACAATGAGATACCACTTCACTACCCATTAGAATGGCCCAAATCTGGAACACTGACAACACCAAATGCTAGCAAGGATATGGAATAGGAACTCTCATACATTGCTAGCGGGAATGCAAAATGGTACACCCACTTTTTTTTTTTTAAACTCTTTATTTATTTATTTATTTTTTCCCCCAAAGCCCCAGTAGATAGTTGTATGTCATAGCTGCACATCCTTCTAGTTGCTGTATGTGGGATGCAGCCTCAGCATGGCCAGAGAAGCGGTGTGTCGGTGCTCACCCGGGATCCGAACCCAGGCCGCCAGCAGCGGAGCGCGTGTACTTAACCACTAAGCCATGGGACTGGCCAGGTACAGCCACTTTGGAAGATGGTTTGGCAATTTCTTATAAAACTAAACATACTCTTACCATATGATCCAGCAATTGCGCTCTTTGGTATTTGCCCAAAGGAGTTGAAAACCTATGTCCACACAAAAACCTGCATATGATGCTTATAGTAGCTTTATTCATAATAGCCAAAACTTGGAAGCAACCAAGATGTCCTTCAGTAGGTGAATGGATACATAAACTCTGGTACATCTAGACAATGGAATATTATTCAGCACTAAGAAGAAATGAGCTATCTAGCCTAAGACATGGAGGAACCTTAAGTGCATGTTACTATGCGAAATAAGCCAATCTGAAAAGGCTACATACTGTAGGATTCCAACTATAAGACATTCTAGAAAAGGCAAAACTATGGAGACAGTAAAAAGATCAGTGGTAGCCGGGGAGGGGGGGGGGCGGGGGGGGGCGGGGGGGCGGGGAAGAGCTGAACAGGCAGAGCACAGAGAATTTTTAGGACAGTAAAAATACTCTCTATGATATTATAATGCAGGGTATATGTCATCATACATTAGTCCTAACCCACAGAATGTACAACACCAAAAGTGAACCCTAAGGTAAACTAGGAAATTTGACACATTATGATGTGTCTAGATAGGTTTATCCTTGGTAACAAATGCACCATTCTGGTGAGTGATGCTAACAATGGGGGAGGCTATAAATGTGTTGGGGCAGAAGGTATACAGGAAATCTCTGTACCGTCTTCCTCTTAATTTTGTTGTGAACCTTAAACTGCTCTAAAAACTAAGGTCTTTAAAACAAAAGACCCCGTCAAATCAAATTTTGTGGTGTGAAAATAAAGCTGAGGTTAATGAGAAATTTTTATCTTTAAATTGTTAGATTAGAAAAGGAGAAGAGTTTAAAATCTGTGATCCAAGTTTCCACCTTAAGTATCTAGTGAAACAAAAGCAAATTAAACCCAAAGTAAGTAAAAGGAAAGAAACAATAAAGAGCAGAAATCATTGAAATAGAAAATCTATGAGCAGTAGTAGAGACAATTTATAAATCCAGAAGATGATCATTAGAGATACTAGAGATATCAAAAATGATAAGGGCATATTATGAACAACATTATGCCAAAGAATTCAGTAACTTAGACAAAATCAGCAAATTTCTTGAAAGATACAACTTATAAAAACTGACCCAATAAAAAATAGAAAATCAAAATAATCCTGGGGCCTGCCCCCTGGCTTAGCGTGAGGTTCATGCGCTCTGTTACTGGCGGCCTGGGTTCGGATCCCGGGCGCACACTGACGCACGGCTTCTCCGGCCATGCTGAGGCCGTGTCCCACATACAGCAACTAGAAGGATGTGCAACTATGACATATAACTATCTACTGGGGCTTTGGTGAGAAAAAGGAGGAGGATTGGCAATAGATGTTAGCTCAGAGCTGGTCTTCCTCAGCAAAAAGAGGAGGATTGGCATGGGTGTTGCTCAGGGCTGATCTTCCTGACACACACACAAAAGTAATAATAATAATCCTATATCAATTAAGAAATTAAATTCATAATTAAACACTTTCCAAAAAAAAAACCTCCTGGGCCACCCGGCATCATTAGTGAATTCTTGCATACACTTAAGGAAAAATAACACTCTTTTATAAATCCTTTCAGAAAAAAATAAGAGGGAACATTTTTCATTCCATTGTATGCGACCAGAATTACCCTGATTCAAAACCTGACAAAGACAATTTCGAGGAAAAAAAATTATGAATCTATATCTCTCATGAACATAGCTGAAAAAATTTAATAAAATATTATCAAATGAAATCCAGTAATAAAAATAATAATGTATCGTGACCAAGTGCACTTTATCCCAAGAATGCAAGGTCGAGTTAACATTGAAAATCAATGTAATTCACTATATTAACAGAATATTCTTTCTATGGGTGTAAAAAAAGAATTTGACAATTTTCATCATCCATTCGTGACATAAACTCTCAGCAAACTAGAAAAACAAGTGTTATTTCCCCATCTGATAAAGACCATTCTTGAAAAATCTACAGCTTACATCATATTTAAGGATGAAATATTGATTATTTCTCCTTAAGAACAGAACCAAGACAAGGGCATCTATTTTTCCCACGTCAACACAACATTTTACTGGCAATCTTAGCCAGTACAAGGAGACAAAAATAGACAAATAAAAGGGATACAGTTTAGACAGAAAGAAAAAATTTGTTAATTCACAGATAACATTATCTATGTAAAAGATTCTGAGAAATCTACCAAGAAGAAAAACCACCTAGAACTAATGAGTGAATTTACCAAAGTTACGGGTACAAGGGCCATGCCAGCACGAACTAAAAACATGAACCAAAAATATGCGAAAACTTCAGTCAAGGCTTCTCTAGCTTAAATACTGAAATATCAAAACAGTGATTGTTCAGGAGGTTGGAAGTTGGGCTATTCATAGCCCTGCTCCGGCTCAACTCAGCTCCAAGAGGAATCTGAATGCTCAGACCCTCACCTTAACTGCCAGACAGAGGAAGAGACTTAGACTCTTTGGGAAATAAACAAAACAAATATTATGCTTCAGTCTCCACTGAGTTTTTGTACATAATGTTCAGAATACTATAAATAGTTTGAGTCATAACAAGAAGCAGGAAAATGTGACCCCTAATGGAGAGAAAACACAGTAAATGGAAGCAGACCTGTATATGACCCAGGTTTTGGAATTAGGAGACAAGGAATTAAAAACTATCATGAATATATGAAATGATTTACAGGAAAAGATACACACACACAAGGTATATACACATCAATATGACACATATATAGATATATATGACATTTATGTCATATATACATATGTGGCACAGATAGATATAAACATATATAATACAATACGCACATGTATGTAACATGTATTAGATAATACCTATATGTATATATCCATATATTGCACATAGAAGAGAAATGGAACCTCTATAAAACAACCAAATGAAAATTCTAGAATGAAAACTGCAACATATTAAATAAAAAATACTCTTTGGATGGACTTAGTAAATCAGACAACGCAAAAGAGAGAATCTCTAAACCTGAGGCTGGTCAACAGAAATTACCCAAACTGAAGCAGAGAGACAAAAAATTTCGTGGAAAAAATTGAATTGAGTATAAGCAACTTGTGGAATACTAGCAGAAAGCAAGAAAGAGAATGAGACAGAATAATATTGTCATAAGTAATGGCCAAAATTTTTCCAAATTTGATGAAAAACACCAACCCAAAGATCCTTGAAGCACAATAAACATAAATGGAAAAAACAAAAAGAAAACCATAGCTAGGCACATCATAGCCAAATTCTGAAAATAAGATAAAGAGAAAGCGTTATAGCAGCCAGATAAAAAAGACACATACAGAGCAACACTAGGATCCAAAACAATGTTATTTGTAGCACAATCCTGACAACAGGCTTAAGGATAGTAAACAATGAATGCTCACGATTTCATTATATCCTATAGAACCCACCCACCATCAAGACTTTAATTGGTCAAATAAATTATGATTGCTTATTACATGCAAAGCACTGTCACAGGCATTAGGGTTGCTGAGTGAAGAAAACATGGGCCCACCCTCATGGCTTTTATGATCTGTAAGAGAAGGCAGACCCTGTGCACAGAAAGTTCAAGTACATTAAGTGTCCACTGAGTGGAGCAGATAGAAATCAGTGTAGATATAAAGAGTCTGGAAAATTTTCTCAGAAATTGTCAGTTGGGTTTCGATGAATTCAAAGAAGGGGTCCTGGGGGAAGCATCTGGTCAGCAGTATTGCTAAAGCTACAAGGTAGTGCAGGGGCTCATGGCCAATCTGGACCACATGTAAGATGAGGAAGCAAGGAAAATTAGTTAGGAATGAGAGGATGGCGCATACACCACAGAGAGGAGCAGAGAGGAGACAGAATGTTACTCCTGCAAAACAAAAGAAAAATAGCCTTGCTTTTTTTTTTTTTTTTGAAGAAGATTGGCCCTGTGCTAACATTGGTGCCAATATTCCTCTTGTTCTTTTTTCTCCCCAAAGCCCCAGTGCACAGCTGTAGAGTTGTAGCTCTTCTATATGGAACGCTGCCTCAGCATGGCTTGATGAGCGGTGAGTAGGTCCGCACCCAGGATCCGAACTGGCGAACCCCGGGCCGCTGAAGCGGGACGCCCAAGCTTAACCGTTCCACCGCTGGGCTGGCCCCTAGCCTTGGTATTTTATATACCAGTTCCCAGGAAACTGAAATGCCGCTTTCTGGATCTTTACAATAAGTCCACATTGCTTGAATTCGTTTTAGTGGGTTGATATTTCTTACAAGTAGAAGAGCCTTTAGCAACCAGACTTCCATTATTGCTAAACTACATAGCAAGAATATTGCTGTACTTCCTTTTGTATGTTTTGTAATTAATTTAATTCTAAAACTTCAGATTCTTTTTAAGTCTAGTTTATAGAAAATATAAAATGTAAAATTTACCTTAGAATTCAACAGCAGAAAATAATTAACAGGTACCAGTTTTTACTGAATACATATTGTATGACACATTCTGTGCTCAGTACTTCATATATATTATCTCCTTTAACCGTTACAATAACACATTGATATGCATGTTATTTTCCATATTTATAGATGAAGAAATTGAGGCTCAAAGAGGATACAGAGCATGCCCAAGATCATGCAGGCAGAAAGACCAGCACTAGAATTTGAACTCATGTCTGTCTGATGCCAGAGCCCAGCTTCCTTATATCATACATTGTATGTTTCCCATTTTAAAAAAGTGACTAATTCCTCCACTCTGTGAAATGAAACCACAATCAGAAATGCATATCCCTGCAATAAAATATTTTGAATGGTTTTCAAAAATTACTAAACTCAATGCAAGCATTTACTCTGCCAAATCTACACTAGTCATTATCATATTTAAAGGTGAACCTCTTTCCTCCCAAGATGTCTATTTCAACCCTTTTTTAGTGGTCCTTATGTCATAAGACCATGTGAATACTAGCATCTATCTGGACAACACAAAAAATGAACTTACCCATAAGCACAAAAACTCATTAAAAAAAGAAAATAAAGAAGAATTGCAGGTCACAAGAAATGTTTCTTGGTTGTTTTCTGCAATTCTTCTGTAGCACAGATGGAATTTATTTCTAATGGACTAATTTATTTCTAATGGAAATATCCTCTTCAAACCCAAGGAAGAGTAAGCTATACATTTGTGCATTTTAGAAACTACTCCAACTCAGAAACCATGATTCCTTCTGCACAAATCCTGGTAATGAGTCATAGCCTGTTTATTTACAGGCTGAGATTCCACCAATTCTTCGTGACCCAAGAAATGCAAAAGCATCCTAGACTTTCAAAGACACTCTCTCTCTCGAGCCAGCTTTTCCTATTTGCAAGACGTGTATGGTATGTATGCATGGCTCTTTGTCCCGTGTTCTCAGAGTCCACCTAATTAGCTAATTTTCATTTTGACCATCAGCATGAGTTTAAGGGCAAAAATTCAGGTATTTGCTTTGCTCATAACTTCCTTTTCTATGTAATAGAAGTCTTAATTCTCCTTAGCTGAAAAGTAGGAATAACAATATCAGCTTCTAATTAAATAATTAGAATGTAAGAGGCATTAGGGCAGGGATTATTTTTTGTTTTATTCACTGCTTTTTCCCCTGCACTTAGAATTGTACTTAGTGGGAGCTAATGAATGAATAATAAAACAGGAATAGGAAAAATGAAGATGACGTGATTTGAGTTACTTGAGTCAAATGTAGTCTAGTTCAGCACACACTGCTTGAGCATCTACTATCTTCTAGGGACAGTTCTATAAACACATAAAGTATCTACAAAGAGGTTGTAGGCTAGTGTGAGAGCAAAGAGACAAGTGGAAGGAGACAAGGATTAGTTCTCTGATGTGAATGTGTGTGGGAGTTTTCATATCTGCATGTGCAGTGTTAGCTCTCCCAAACGAGTGAGGTAGGCGGGTGTGTGTATGCATGCACGGTGGGGGAGGATGCTCTGCATGGGTGCAGAAAGCCACTGTGGAAGAAAAAATAATAATAAAGCAACTTGGGCAAGTCATGGGCATGTCACTCCTGAGTACCAGTTCTCACTCTCTGGAAAAAGCACTGGCCTTTTAAAAACATCAGGTAACAATGCCAGGCCATCTTAAACCAACACATCTTGGATTAGGATCCAAGAAACTCTTGCCACAGCCACAGACTTAGCCAGTTTCTCCCCTGGAGGTAGGTTAGGAGATGTAGATCCTCTCTGCTGCATAGTGTCTATGTCATTGGTCAGATGGACAGACAATCCCAGGAGGCCCTCGCCAGCCCATTTCACTAGACATGGTCAGAATTGGGTTCTGCTGCAGAGAAAGGGAAGTGTAGGAGGAAGAAGACCCCTAACGCCAAGGCTGAGGGAAGTGGGCCATGCATAATGGGAGCTGTTCTTGCAATGTGCCAGTGACCTCATGCCTGTCCCTGAGGCCAGCATGAATGCTTGCAGTGCAAGTGACCTGTCTGCCAGGGTGACCTCAGGCCCCAGAGTAATAGCAAATAAAGCCCCGAACACTCTGTTCTCTGGACACTTTTATAGTCCTTCCTTTCCAGGGCTTAGACTTGAGACCTGCACCCCTGTCCCTCTCTTCACTATGACTCTAACAAATTATTCAGGTAAAACATGGTCTCCCCACCCAAGAAATGTCAGTAAATATTTTTAAAGGACAGAAGCATATCTCTAAATTTAGGTTTTCAAAGACCCCCTCTTAATTTGAAAGCAAAGAAAAGAAATCCAATGAATTCTCCAAGCATTATTTGAATGGTACAGGACTCACATTTCTGTGAGGTCAGTTACAAATCATGGTTAATGAAGCAGGAAATTATTTCCCTGTAGCAAGTAGTAAAGCCATAAGGCCACAATCGAAACATCTAATGCTATCAGCTATACCAAGAAATATATGGGCTCTTTTTCTAAGAAAAAACTCTACCAATCAGGATCAAACATTTTACTGGATGAATGAACGAGGATTATTCAATACTAGAATTTTCAACTAAAAAGAGCAAAGCACTGACATATGTACAAAATAAAGTTGGTTCCCTATTACAATGATGGAATTTCAGGGTCCGAGGAGACATTGAATGTCCTCAAATGCAAAAATACCCTTCCACGTTTGAAGCCATGAGTGCAGTGTTAAGAGCCTGTACTGTAGACTCAAACCTGGGCTCTAAACTCCACCTCTACTATTTACCAGTGATTGGACCTTAGGTCAACAATAGAGATAATAATATCTACTGGAGGACTACTGTGTGAATTAAATAAGATCACAACACAAATTGCACGGTATGTGGCATATAGTGTATCTTAATAAATGTTAGCTATTACCACAATCACTTCTAAAACACTGTAAATAAATGCCTGATTTGTCTGAAAATTTGTAATATCAGGAAAATCATTTTCTTAAGAGGCAGCCCATTTCATTTTCAGATCACTCTTACTATTAGAAAATTTTCTATACACGGTTTCCATGGCACTTTGTTCCTAGAAGAAATTTAACCCATTGACACATGTCAAATCTAAACCTTCTTTCACACAACTGCCCTTCAAACATCAAATTGGGCAGTCCTGACTCAGAGCCTTCCTCTGCCAGGTTGGGCATCTCTGGTACCGTCAGTCCACCAGGCCATTTCAAACTCCTTTACCTTTCTAGTGTTCTCTTCTGAGGAAAACTCCAAGTTTCTTCTTAAATTGTGGGACCCACATTCTTGCAGGTACGGTATAAAATACTGTATGGGATATTACAACCCTTACTCTGGGCACGTCAGTGCAGCCTGAAGAGGATATTAGCTTTGCTATCAGACACATCACAGTATGAATACGTGCTGAAACCCAGCCAACGAAACTCCTAAGTCTTTGTCCACGTGACGCTTTACAGCCCTGTGTCCTCCCAGCCACAACACATGCAATCGGCCTTTGGAACCCAAGTGAACATATTTTCATATGTTCCTCCTAAAAGCCACCTCGTTGGGCCAAGTCCATTGTTCCAGCTTGTCCTGCAAGATTGTGATTCTGGTCAACGTGCTTTTCCCCCTACTATGACCCCCTTACACTTTCTCAGCCTGCCCTCAATGCCAAATCAAAATAAACATGTTGACTAGGCCAATGTCAAGGACAAATCTTGAAGAGGGCACCGGAGGTCTATCTCCAGATTTATATCAACTCTTCAGGAATAGTTACTGAGCTGACAGTTGTACTATCATTCAGTCTCTATTTTTTAATCTTTTCCTCATAAACATATCAAGAGCCTTTGACACACACCTTACTGAATTTCATACGGACTAAGTATAATGCACGCGTTTGTTCCTCTTTTTTGGTATTGCTGTCACAAAAGGCTTCAAGGCTATTCCGGTATGCCTTCTGCTTGGAGAACTTCTGCTGGATTCTTGAGATCATAGCCCCCTCTCTAATTATTTACATTTTATTATCTAAGAATGTAATTTTAGAATCAACAATTCACAAGAAGTTCACTGGCCTATAATTCTGTCACACAAAGAAATAATGAAAAAATTATTTCTCTTAAGCAAATCTGATGATAAAATATACACAAGGTATGTGTTTTATTAGATGATATGGGTTGGGAATCAGCAACATGAATTTAAGTCTATGATCTACGACGGAGAAAAAGTTAATGGGTGTATGCGTAGATGGTTTTCCAAACATCCTCTCGGGTTTACAGGCTCTCTAAATAACACTGCGAGCCTTCCATAGAGGCATTCTGTGCTCCCTTCCGCTCTATGCCAAGACATTCTGTATCTTTATGAGGTTACTCAACCCATTCACTTTGAGCGCTAGGAAGTTACCACCTGCCACAAGGGATCAGAATGTGAAATGTGATGAGAGCGCCGTGATAAGTGCCTGACCTTAGCAAACAAAAATAAAACCTCCAAGAAAAAGACGAAGAAAATGCAGCAATATACAAACCAGAGTACTTTGTGGCTCTTAATACAAGCAAAGTTCCACTCCGCGGGAAGCAGGGACTGAGGCCGCATGCAATTCAAGGAATAGCAACGCCAGGTGACGTCAGGGAACTCCCCGATCGCCCCATCCTTATGACACCATAACATGATAGTCTCCATTAAAACAAAAGTCAACCAGCCATCTTGGTGATTGGAACCTCGGGCCCATTTCTCATCTGGCGCAAAACTTCACGGAGCTGGTCCAAACACAATGCAGGGCCCTTGAACTCAGCAGGAGCTCAGCACTCTGATCTGTGCCAAAGAGCAAGATGAGAAATGGGGCTGGTATAAATATTCATTGGGAAGTTACGGCCAACCTCCTCGCCCTGTGTGTTTAGTGCAACTCAAAACGGCTCCACCTGGTCCCTTCTGGCTCCCTCATGTCTACCGGGGCTGGCAGCTGGAAGGCAGGCTGAGCCTTAGAGATCTTTTAATTTGCGGCAGCACCAGAGGGGCCGGCAGGAGGGATGACAATGCATATGCTGGGATTCAATTACAGGGCTGTCTTTTTCCCAGGTGGGAGGCAACGTTGACTGCAGAGAATTCAATGCTTCTGTCTGCAGAGCTCCCTTAGGAAATGACTGGCGGTTTGCAAATGCTGGGGGTGTGAAACGATGCACTAGGGGCAGCCCTCAGCAAGAAAGTCTCGGCAAAACATATCAAGCAAATTGAATATTTTGTTAGGCTCACGTGCAATCTTTACGTTCTTCTTGTTTTCCAAAGCAGAATCATTTTGCAACTTCTGCCTGAAAAATCCAAATGGCTGCCCCTAAGTTCTGAAATAAATTGCTGGCTAGCCTAGAAGATGTAGGATGAGAGACACTTTGAGATCACTGTCCCATGAATCTCCCTGCCAAAAAGGTTTTTACATGTTGCGTAAACTTAGCTGTGTTCCACCCATTAACATTTAAGGGGAACACACAATATTCCGAATTTAAAGCACTTGAACACTTTCTAGACGCTTTACAAAAATACCTACAATGTAATTTTTTCTTTACAACAAAATGTCATGTCATTAATTTTTAGGACATTAACCTCAATAATCTGTTGTAATTTGTTGGTGCTGAGGGGGAGGGTGTGTTTCATAGTCACCTGCTACAAAGCAAGTTCACCAAACACAAAAGTAAGGTTGCCTGTGGAATGGTTAACTATTGTCAACTGGATTATTTCTAGATGAATAGTTACTGTGCTAATAGTAATAAACTGATATTGTCTATTTATTAGAGTAGATATGTCAGTGCTCTTACTTGGACAAACTTACTAGGTGGGTAACTTTACTTTTATTATGTACTTAAGAGAAAAAAAAGTTGCACTTGTTTTTATCTCTCAATTTCACACTTGCCCTAGAACAGCGCATTGGCCCCAAAGCAGTTAGAGAGAGCTTTGTAATAACCAACTGGAACCAAGTTGGTCTTCCGCTCAGAACCCTCTACTGCCTTCCCATCCCTCTTAGGGTAATTCCCAATTCCTCTCCTGGCCTGGAAGGCCTCCTTCCTTACAGGATGTACGGATGCCCCATTTCCCTGACCTCACTCATGGAGCTCCTCCAGCCCCCTCCATCCCATCTCCCCAGCCTGACCTGCTGATCTTTAAACATGCCCAACAGGCTCCCAGGGCAGTGTTCCCTTTTCCCTGCACTGGATGTTCCTGGAACTTTTCCTGGAACTGTTCCCCCAGCCACCCTCCTTGTCCTGTTTCCCTGCTCAAAAATCCCCTATTCAGAGGTCCCTTCCCTGCCCTCCTTATAAATTACAACAACCCCACCCAATAATCGCCTACCATCCCATTACCCTGCTTTATTCTTCTTCAAGGCAATTATCTCCGCTGACCTAGTATATATTAATTTACTCATTAATCGTCTCTCCCTCTGGAATGTATGCTCCTTGAGAGCAGGGAACTTTTGTTCACTGCTGTCTCTACAGCACCTAGAACTGTGCCTGGCACAGAGTCAGGGTTCAATTAACAGTCATTCAATGTGTGAATAAGTTTTCCAGGAATTTCAAGTGACCAATTTAGTCTTAGTTACCTAGGCTTTATTGCGCTGCTCAATATTATTAGTTTTCTGTGGCATCGTTTTATTATTTTTTAGAATTAATTCTCCAATAATTAAAAAATATGGTTCAAGTATAAAGAATTTTATAGTTTGATTGACAGAGAAGTTCTAATATTTTTCATCCTTAAATTTGAAGAATAGAATAATTTAATAATTATTTAATGAGTGCCTAGCATGTATCAGGCACTGTGCTTTATCTAGTTTTAGTAAAAACATAGTTTTACCTGAAATTAAACATTTTCTTGTATTCTTTGCAAAATACAAATTTTAGCTTAAGACCAAGTATCTTAGTATGTTCAGGCTGCTATAACAAAATGCCATAGGCTGGGGGGCTTAAAAACAACAGAAATCTATTGCTCACAGTTGTGGAGGTTGGAAGTCCAAGATCAAGGCACTGGCAGGGTTGAGTTCCCTACTGGTTGATAGCCAGCACTTTCCCATTGTGTCTGCACCTGGCAGAAAGGGCTAGAGAGCTCCCTGGAGCCTCTTTTCTAAGGGCACTAATCCCATTCAGAAGGGCTCTGC
Source organism: Ceratotherium simum simum (assembly GCF_057802395.1). Taxonomy (NCBI): domain Eukaryota; kingdom Metazoa; phylum Chordata; class Mammalia; order Perissodactyla; family Rhinocerotidae; genus Ceratotherium; species Ceratotherium simum. Next base: position 52,851,432 of record NC_141918.1, on the reverse strand, counting down.
CCTCCTGACCTAAGCACCCCTCAAAGGTCCACCTCCTAATACCATCATCTTTAGGGGTTAGGATTTCAACATATGAATTTGGAGAGACACAAACATTCAGACCTTGGCGCCAAGCAATGAGATAGAAAGTAAAAATATTTTATTTTCAGTCCCCAAATAAATAGTTTTTTGAAAGCTCAGTGGAATATAACATTTAAAATCTCTCCTAAACACACACATAGGCATACACCTAAAATATAAATGATATTATCTTCTTTAAAATATTTGTGAAATTTACCAACTCTGTGGGATAAAAAGAAAAAAAAATCAGCTTTCTGTTTCTCCCTTTAAAGTGATGAGAACTCAAGAGGGCTTGACAAGGTGACGAAGTTCACACAAGTGGTCACTGGAAGAGCCCTCCTCAGACCCTGACTAGGAGCCCCTGAGTAGACTGAAACATTTATTTGGTGTTCCTTTTACTCATTTTCCCCTTCTAGCGGCTATATTATCATTACTCTTCCTTTCAAAACCCTGAATCTTCAAACTAGAGTCAACGCGTCATTTCCTCTTTCTCACCTCAGAGTCACCCTATCTCCACTTCAATCAGAATCACAGAGTGTATCTAGAGTCACGTCCTCCTAATCACTAACCTAAGGAGGTTTTCAGTTTTTTCTTTAACTCTTATTTTGACGGCTCTTTGGCATTTCACAACGTTAATGACTTGTCCTCAAACTCTCTTCCTCCTAGGCTTACCTAATGCTTCTGTAGTGGGCCTGCTGCCTGGTTATAGGTTCTCCATTTTCCATTTCCTTTTACCTAAAAGAATCTTAATCTTTGTTCAGGTATTCATCTCTCACCAACAACGCTCAGACTCCCAGGGAAAGCTAAATCCACTGTGAGCTCCAGGAGATGGCAGCCTCATTCCTCTTCCAAGCTAATGACAGTCTCAGGAATCATTAGGTAACCATATTTGTGCCAACGGACACCAGTTCTCTGCTGGAGACTTGTGGGCAACTTCCTCTTCACTCTTCTAGGAGAGCTTCCAGAGCCACACTGCATCTTCAGCTGGATGGGAATGAGGGAGCATGCGGTCCTAATTTCTACCACCAGTCATTCTATGACCAGAGGAGAAACAGATTTAGGGCAAATCCAAAACCCCGGATGACAGAGCAAAAGGAGACAAAGGACAGTGGTTTCTGGATGTTATTGAGCTCCTGGATCACCCGTCCCCAAGGCCATTCTACCTCTGGAATTCCAGTTATGTGGACCAATAAATTACCTTATTGTTTAAAGCTAGGTGAAGTCAGCTTCTCTATTACTTGCACTTGAAACCGTTTTAACTGATACAACTACTCCTTCCTGGTTTCTTGACGTCACATCTGGCAATTAATTTTCAGTCTTCTTTGTGTGTCATTCTTGTCTTCTGAACCTCTTGATGTCCATCATCTTTCAGCCTCAGCCCTCATCTCATCTCACTCAGGTAAGCACCCTTCTGGGAAATTTCCACATGTATTTATGTCTTCAACAACTATTTATTGTTGACCAATTCAAAACCCATTCCTCCTCAGTGCTCATATCTCTTCTAAGCACCAGATCTTATACAATTCTATATTGGTTATCTCCACAAGAATTTTTCCCAGACTCTTCCAACACTATACATTCACAGCTAAACTCATCGTCATTCATTTCATGCCTACTCATACACTCTTATCTGTAGCTACTAATAAATTGGTCACTCAAATCAGGACACTAGGTGACATATATCCTCAAGCCCTCAGTCTTAACCTAGTTCACCAGATACTCTCGGTGCTTCAGCTTGAACAGATTCCAAAATATTCACTCTTTCATCCTAATTACTACTGAGGTCTTCATAATTCTTCACCTACACTTTTCCCAACTGCTGTGCTTATCACACAGAGTCTTAGCAGTTCATTGATTCTTCAGTGCATACCAAGGAGCAGATGCTCTCTAACTGTACCTCAATGAATGAACAAACAGCTTCCTGGGTTTCCTCCAAATCATCCTCCAAACAATCATCAGAATTACTTTTCTCAAAAACAACTATAACTATGTCACTCCCTTTCTTAAATCCCCTCCCATCCTGGCAAAAAAGAAAGTTCCCTAGCGGCTTAAGTTCAAATATTTAACAAATATCTGCTACATGTCAGAGTCTGAGCTAAGGGCTTTGAAAGAGTGACTTATTTTTTTCTTTTAAAAATCATCTAAATTAGGAAAGACTTGGTAAACGACCTCAGCCATGGCAAAATACAGGTATCATCACATTACTCTAAATCCAAGAACCTGCATCTATTTTTACTCTGAGCTAGAATATTCTCATATCATTTTTATGCTCCATCTATTTAGACCTGTACTAGAACCATCTTTAGTTAATTTCAACTTATATTAATGCATAAAAATTCCAGAAAACATATGATTGACTAACTGATACAGTCAGGTACAGAAATCACGACTTTTCCAGAAGTTGCTCTAAAATTCAGAATTTAAATACATTTTAGATAAATGAATATGGTGATTTGCTGGTCTTGTGATTCCATTTAAGAAATTACTTCTAAAGTATCACATTCTTTAAAATTCAGCAATCATTCAAATTTGTTCATATTTCCTTCAAAGTTTTTTAATGAAGAAAGAAGGATTTGAATTCCCACTATGTAGTAGACAATTTCATACCTTTATTTATTTATGTGACAAATATTTGGGTGCCTGGGTCCCTGGTTTTCTTTTATGAACAAAACAAACAAGAATTCTCTGCTTCTGTGGAGCTCACATTCCAGTGTGGGGTAGGGGAGAAGATTATACCTTCCCTTATATTGTAACTGCTATTCACTTGGAAATATTTTGCAATGGGTTGTTCCACCTGTTTATACGACTGTCCCCCATGCAGTTAGAACCTGGATGCTATAGATCAGAAACACCAAAGGAGTCCACAGGATAGGTGGCTCAGTCTCACAGGTGCAACTTCAGCAAGACATAAATTATTAGCAGAGTTCAGACAGCTGGAGGCGAGAGGACAGGGTATTCTCGCGAGAGGATAAACTTGAGCCCTCCACACAAGCTGAAATGAACACAGTTTGGCGTGGGGAAGTGGGAAGAACAGGCTAACTAAAATGGAAAATGTGTGTTGGAGAACAGAAAAAAGTGTAATTTCTAGAATAGCTAGAGCTTTTGAAAGCCAGGCAGTGGAATCTGACAGGGGTGTACTACGATTAAAGCCGTCATGTAGGAGATTAGTCCAGCTAATCTGCGTTACTGTGGTTTAGAAAGGAGGGAGAACTTATTGACACAGGCTGGTTTGGAAGCTGATGCAACAATTCAGGCAGGAAGTTAACTGGTTTTTGACTGAGGTGGTGATGACAGGATTGAAAGCAAGTGAAAGACATTAAACATATTTTGGCTGGAAAATTACAACTTGACGATCAGGCATTTAAGTCATACATTCACTTCTTTGTACGTATTGAGCACCACGATTTGAGTTACTCATATTTATCAGGCACCCAGCAATCGCCACTGTACCTGTTACCAGATTCAAAGTTGAAAAGGCCGTGGCCTCCACACTCTGTAAGGAGTGTAAGGAAGACGTAACTACGGCACGGTGTCGGGGACATGGGTAGCACAGATGAGAAGTGATTAGCTTTGCTGGGTTTTGTGTGAATGCATATGCACGTGTGTGCAGGGACAAAAGAAGACTTCAAAACTGAGTTCTGAGTTATTCTCTCTGGTCAAAGTTGGTGACGGATTCCGGAAGGTGAGAGGAGAGGTTTACTCAAAGGCATGGAAACGGTCCAGTGTGTCCAGGTTCCCGCCAGTAGTGAAATATTTCTGCATCACAGAGGTGGGGGAGCAGGGGGAGAAGCACAGAGCTCCTTCAGCTCCATGCTGAGCGCTCTGAATTGTTGTCTGCAGGCAGGCAGCGGAGAAGGGAGAGCTGGAAGCAACAAAGCGGCATGGTCAAAATTACATTTCAGAAACACATGTGGTGACCACGTGCAGGCTCAATTGGAGTGGGGGAAGCTGGTGTCAGAGGCGAGATGGGAGACGACTGGCCTCCTCCTGAGGTGGCAGATGGGCAGAGACCAAACGGAAGCAGGAGGACAGTTACTTAGGAAGACGAATCCAGAACCTGGTAACTAATTAGATGTGAGGAGAGGGCAATTCCAGAGATGATGGAGGTTGTGAACTCGGGGGTTGGGAGAAGGATGGAACAAAGCGGAGGGACTGTTTTCAAGGAAAGATGAGCGATGTGCTGCTTTGAAGGAAAGGAAAGACTTCCCGGGAAGCAGCGCGGGACCTCCGGACACGTGGGTAAAAGAAGATGATGACTGATGTCAGTTCAGTTCACCTGCTCCATGCTCTTCAGCTTCTTAGGTTTGCTTGCTTTGTTTTCCTAATTAGCATTTAGATTTGCCAAAAGATGCCTAGTTCTTTCCCCACATAATTACTGAACCCCCTTACATGACAGACACTGTCTCCAGTTATGATTAATGACAGGGATTATTTCACGTTTAATGTTTGCTTATGAGAAAATATATGGGCAAATATGTATATATATATTTTCCTTTAAAAAGGGTTAAATTGTCAATCAATTCAATAACTGGGAACAACACAAATGTCCATCAATGGACAAACTGTGGTACCACCACCCAACAGAACACTGCTCAGCGATACAAAGGAATGACCCATTGATAGATGCTTACAACATGGAAGAATCTGAAAAGAATTAGGCAAGGAGATCTGTGGTTCCCAGTGGAAGGGAGGTAAGAATACATTATTAAGATGCAGGAGTAAACTTTTGGAGTGATGGATAAATTGATTATCTTGATTGTGGTGATGGATTCACTGGCATATACATATGTCAGAAACATCAAATTGGACACTTTAAATATGCATGTTAAATATACCTCAATAAAGCTGTTTTTAAAAAATAAAAATAATAGGTATCTTCATGTGGTGTGTCATGAGTTAATTTTAATTTTCTTCTTTTGCTTTTTAACATTTTAAATATGATGCTATAAAACCTTATATTAGCATTGTAATAAAATTCACTTTAAAAATTGTAAAAAATATAAAAAGTACACTGGCCAGGTACTCAACTACTCTCCTAATAATCAGGGAACTGCAACTGTAAACAACAATGAAATATTGTATCAAATCCATAAGACTGGCAAATGTTACAAAATCAGATAAGGTCAAATGTCAGCGAGAGTGTGGTGAAGGGTGAGTCTCACACTTCTGGTGGGAATATAAAGTGGTACAGTAAATATGAAAAGAAATATTGCAATATCTAGTAAAGTTGAAAATGTGTCTATACTACTAATGATTGCAGAACCAATTTTCAATTTTCCATTATTCTTGTTATTGGTGCCATTTAAAAGTACTAGCACACATTTTGTATTTTGTATAAATGTTGATATTTCAGACTGCCACAGTTTAGTTTTTCCCTCCTAGATTTCTCTCCAAACCCTCTCTCCTTCCTCTCTCCTTCCTCTTTCTCCTCTCGACAGCCTCACCGGAAACCCTCCAGTCACTTGACCACTCCTGGAAACCCCCGGCCTCTTAATAGCTCCTTTTCTCTTCCCCATCTCAACCTCTCCAGCCCACACCCACCCAAAAAGGCTGAGCAGGGATCAAAAGTGCCATCTGAAGAAGACACCTCCCCTCTGCAATGGGGACAGTCTGACAGTGGCCAAGATGGGCGGGGGAGGCCACAGAATCAAGTAGACACAGCAGGAAGGTACTGAAGCCCTTACAGGGTCACAGCAGACATGGCAATTGCAAGCGCATTCTGGAGGTGATAAACACCCAAAAGCAGCAGAGCCAACAGTAGCAAGAGGGACAGGTCACAATTTTATAATTCGTAGCAACTAATGTTTTATTTTACTGTATTATTTTGTTTTGTTTTGTTTTGTGAGGAAGACCAGCCCTGAGCTAACATCTGATGCCGATCCTCCTCTTTTTTTTTTGCTGAGGAAGACTGGCCCTGAGCTAACATCCGTGCCCATCTTCCTCTACTTTACATGGGACGCTGCCACAGCATGGCTCTGCAAGCAGTGCGTCAGTGCACATCGGTGTGCGCCCAGGATCCAAACTGGCAAACCCAGGGCCGCCGTGGCAAAGCACGTGCACTTAACTGCTTGCGCCACCGGGCCAGCCCCCTATTTGTTATTATTTATTTATTTGTTTATTTATTTTGTGAGAAAGACCAGCCCTGAGCTAACATCTGATGCCAATCCTCCTCTTTTCTTTTTTTTTTTTTTTTTTGAGCTGAGGAAGACTGGCCCTGGGCTAACATCTGTGCCCATCCTCCTCTACTTTATATGGGACACTGCCACAGCGTGGCTTAATAAGCAGTGTGTCAGTGCGCGCCCAGGATCCGAACTGACGAACCTTGGGCCACCGCGGTGTAGTGCGCACTTAACCACTTGTGCCACCGGGCTGGCCACATGTAGCTACTAATTTTTTATTGAGATGTTTCAGATATTTACAAAATGTGTCACTAAAATGTGTTTATTGAATGCACACAATCTGATACTTTAAAACACTGTTACTAATACTGCATTATAGGACCAAGGCTGAGTGCTGATGTTGTCACTTGCTCTGGAACAGCAAACACCATGCACTGAACCCTCAAATTCCTCTTTTCCCTTTCAATTCCAGAAAAATTATTCCACAACATTGTTTGTTTGTAAGAGTAAACAATTTGAAACAATGTAAATGTCCATCTAGAAAAGAACCCGCAGATTATCTGAGTTATATAAATACCACAGAATATGATACAATGTTTATAATAAATGAGCTAGAGCTACATGTATTAACATGGATAAAGAATATGACCTTAGAGAAAAAGAACAAGCCACAGAGCTATGCAAACTGTTTTATATTCACATGGAGTTTAAAAATTTGCAAGCGCATATTATATGTTGTTTCATGAATTCATAAATATGTAGTAAAAATATATACATTCATGGGAATGATAAGTTCTAAATTCAGGATAGTACTTTTCTCAAGGAGAGAGGAGTACACAGGATATTCAGCAGTGCCTGCACTGTTTATTCTTACAATCCAAAGTGAATATAAACTGATATGAAGATCTCATAGAGATAGAGGATGAGTACAAATGTTTACAAGGGGATAAAAAAGTAAAAAATAGTTTTATTCACTTTCAAACCAAAAGAATTGGTACCAAAACAATTTCATTTTTTCTACTAAAAAAAGGGTAAAGATAAAAAAAGAGTAGACATATGATACCTTTAAAACCCCATTCTAATGGAAAATAGCCAACAGTTCAGTTCTAACAGAGGTAAATAAGGCTGACCAGGTTTCCCTTCTGGATTCACACCCCATCTAGGAATTTATGAACACAAGGACAGCATCCTGGTTAAGCTGATCACATAAATGGTTCAACTTTTGATAATGTGAATGTTCTTACAGGAAAACATTTTCTAAAGCTGAGTTGCTCTTGTTCAAATTTAGCTTTAAGCAAAACAACAGATAAACCTGGTTTCAATCCCTTCCCATAATGTGATGCCCAATTTCAGAAAACTCTGGACTTGGCAATTCAATTACTCTCAGTGTCATTCAAAGCGAGCTGGAGCTTTGGGACACTCTCACAGACCGCCTGGATACACAGATGCTGAAATGAAGAGTCTGGGCCACTCTTGGGGACCCACACTAAAGAACACCGATTGTAACCAGATTTTAGGCATGTGGAATAAATTCAAAACATTGTGCTCACCACAAACTCAGCACATTAAACCTTATCCCAAATGAGATGTTATGATTGATTTAGACTCCTTGGCATGTTTGGATTAACGTGCTGGCAGTCTGAGCCGCTCTTCTTCCTAAGATCTTACAGGAGTTCTTGGATAGAAGCGCTAAGCTAATCTGAATGACATCTATATTGGAATACTACTCCAGGTGCAACTACAATGAGCATGCAGTAGGAACAGCAGCAGCTCTTTCTGCTGAGCGCATCTGCCCAGGGGGAGGGCGGACGGCTCACTCAGACCTGCCTCTTGTGTGGCTGGGCTGCATCTAGCTGTGTCTTCACAGCAGAGGAGGTACAGTCTAATGAGCCAAATGGAGGGAAGAAGGAGGGAAGGGGGATTTTTTTTAAGGCTTCTCCATATCCTTTCTGCAGAGAAGCCTGACTTGGAGGGCAGACTGCAGTAACAGCAGTACGAGCGCAGAAAAGGCTGTTAAGTAGCGGTCTATTCTGTACGAGTGTGTGGCTACCTCTTAGACTACTGCAGGCCTGCTCCTTTTGCATGAAACTGAGTGTCAGAGCTTATAGCATTGCTTACTGGATTCCAGGGGCTCATGCCATGACTAATGTGAACTCTAGGAATTTGCACACAGCTCAAAATGCAGCCACCCCACAGGGTTAGCTTTTCAGCTCACAGTCACCTTCGGGCACCACAAGGTTGGCAGAGTGGATTTTTCTCTGTGCTTACACAAGTGTTCAAGTTGCTCAACATTATCAAGGTCGTCCCTCCTTCAAACATTGTTTGAACAAAAGGTAAACTTATGAACCCCCTTTCAGAGGCCTATTTTAAAAGCCCCAGTGGCCTAGCAGGACAAACAGTGTGTCTGGAAGGTCTGGGCTTTAGTCCTTGCTACACTCTTTCTCAGGCGGTGACATTATTACAGCCTTCTGACCTCCATTTCCTCATGTATAAAGCAGGAGAACAGCTCTTGTCCTGCCTAACAAGGAAGAGGGAGTGGAGGCAACAGCACATAAGTTTGGGAAGATGCTTTTAAAATTATAAGTTGTATGCAAATGCAAGATATTATTTATAATAATGGCAAAAATAATAATCAGGAGAGACTTTATATTTACAAAGTACCCCTTCTTTCTCCAGTCTTTACCTAAAACTGGGATGTTTATCAATACGCTATCAGATCTGCCCACAAGGGATCCTGAATAAATGCTCACAGACTTAAGAACGAATGCATAAAGTTATGCTTTTCCCCCAAAAGAATGTCTCTTAACTTATGGGAAATTCCTATTAGCTAAGTTATGGGTGATTTTTGGGCAATGTTCCAGAGACTAGAGCTACAGATCTCATCAGAGCTTTCTTGTGCAGAGTCACTTGCCCAAATACATCCCCTCAGCTTCTCCACCATGGCAGGTCACCTCAGAAACGTTCTCCCCATGTTTACATGGACGATATTTCCCCCACAACACACTAAACAGAACCTTATGCAGAAGTAATAACACGAAACATCTCTTCTGAGTTTTCAGATGTGAGGCACGCCATTCGTTCATTCATAGATGTCTTTCCTCGATGCCCACCATATGCTGGGCAGTGTGCTGCCCTGTGTGTACCTGACAGAGAAGATGTAGCGTCTGTCCTGCACAATGAGGTCACACCTACTCGGACTGTCAGGCTGATACACTGTTGGACTGTATTACACTCCTTTTTAAATGAACAGAAATCCTTTCGGCTTGAGTAGTATGATGTTTTGGTTTGTTTGATTCTTCTTTTCCCATGGAGAGAATGCACATGGGAGAAACAGAGTATTCACGGTGTATCCGCATGTTGTCTTCCATTATGGAATTATATTCATACAGGATGAAATTATCTCATGAACTCACAAAAATGTATCTGAAATCTACTTCATCTGGGGTGTTTAGGGGATACTGAGTTTTGTAGGTTAGAAATCATTTCCTGTAAGAGTTTACATTTTAGTTAGGAAGCCAAACCATAACAAACAGGTGAAAAGACAACACCAGGTGGTGTATCATAAAGACCCAGTCATGACACACAGATAAGATGTGTCCTGAGGGGTCCTGAGACAGAAGACTGTTGACATCTTATCAGGATAGGATAGGGATACATCACAGAGGAGGAACTTTGGCAAATCACAAATAAGTTGCAAAAGGAAATTATCTGCATAGAAACTAAATATTTCCATTTTGATAGAGGATCAACAACGCTGGGCAAACACATGCCCTAACAGAGTGTAAAGCTGCTGACACACTGGTTCACGAGTTTATGTAAGTGGAAATGTGCTACTGGACATTTCTCCCAGTCTCCATCCCTTTCCTTCGTGTGTAAGGCTGTGCAGTCTGTAGCTATTGAAATTACATCAGGAATTAAAGATTCTGAGCAATTGCTAGAAGGAGGATTGAAATACTATTGTATAATTCCACCCTTCATAACAAGAAGAAATGACCATCCTGTGTCCTATGAGTAGATATGATTAGACAGCCTAACAGTGGCCCAGAGACAAGAGGGAGAAAGCAGGAAATTACATCACTCTGTTTACACCTATCAACAAAAGGAATGGAATGCCATGGCAGTTAAGTCTTCATCAATTTAGAAATTATTGCTCATAGATTAACTATTTTCTCTATTTTCAAGTATATATCAAAGAAAGAAGTATACAGTTTTCTAATCTGGAAATGCCAAAACTGTAAACTTTATAAACTCATAATTAATTTTTAGATGCCTGATTATATCTATTTGGTTGATCTGTTTATAGTTATCTTGGTTACTGTTCCACCATTTCCCCAGCAAACCTGTCTCAAATATAAAGTACTTATGTTGAACAAAACTGTAAGTTCATGTTTCAGACTTCATACAGTTTATCTGTGTGCTGTCTTATCAACTATGTGTATTTAAAATGTATTGAGAATAAACATGGATAGTTTATACTGTTTGTGTATATACATAATGATGTGTGTATGTGTATGTATGTATGTATACATTTTAATGTTAAATGTCATAGTCAGGAAAAAAGTTCACAGTATAATGACAATGATAACTTTCGTTAATCATGCATTCAACAAATATCCTTGAGCAATTAGTATGTGCAAGGTGCTGTGGTGGGCAGTGTGGAGAGAAGAGATTTACAAGACGTCTAACAGTCTAAGAGATACAAAACAAAGCTCAGAGCTCAGCCGCAGCTGTCGCATCCGCTCTGTGAACAATGTGAGCTGTTATTCTGGCATGACCCTGGAGAGTCAGGGTGTCGGGAACAGACTCCTAGAACGCAGGCAGACGCCACAGGGACTTTACAGACTCTGCTGGTGGTTCATGGGTTCAGAACGTGTATTGCTTTCCCCCAACTGCTGAAGGATGGAAAGCTCAAGTAGAAACACTCAAGACCACAAGCAAAACTAATGCCACATGCAGTAGCACATCTTTAAGCATCGTGGTGTTAGTGGTCAAACAGGGAAAAGCAGTGAAGACAAAACAAATCTGGAAAATCAGAGAATAAGTAAGTTTTCCGAGCAAGAATACTATGCACTGCGTGCAATAAAGGGACAGACTGACATATCAGGTTTAAAAATCAGCCATGGCAGAAAAAACCAGAAATATTCTCTATATGTTTGGGGTAATTAGAAAGGCTCCTGTAGAAAGATCCAGATTTTAATTCAAAAAATCTGTTTTCAAGTCCTAGCTCAGCTCCTCACAGTAATTTGCGATTTTAGGCAAACATTTAACTTCTCGGAGCCTTATTTCTATCTATACAGTGGGAACAATATCTCAGCTGTTATTAAAATGATTAAAGGGAAAAATCATTTTTTGGTTGTTGTTTTGTTTTACACTAATATGCCTGGTTATGAATATCCAATATGGAGTGTATCTGTGACATGTAAGAGGGCTGTGTAAATATATATATATATTTTGCATGCACCATACATATATCCTTATTCATTCACCATTCCACAACATATATATTCTGACTGTCTACCATATGCAAATCTTGTGCATTAACCAACTCATCACAAGTCCTATGAGTTTCTCTTGAAAATAGGCCCCATATTCACCTTTTATTTCTTATTCCCCTATACTCTACCCTAATCCACATTGTCCCTCTGTCTCAGGTCTGAATTGCCACACTACTATCCAGACCTTCTCACTTCAACCTTCACTCCTAGTCTACCAATAGATCCACCTTCCTAAAAGATGGTTTTCCTTCTTCCCCTGTTAGGTGCCACAAGCTTACAGAGTGAAGCGGAAAGGAACTGAAGTGAGAGCCAAGAAGTTAATGTCTAGTCTCAGTTCTGCTTCAACCTTAACCCCAATACAGGGCAAATCCCTTAACCCCTCTGGTCTTCAGTTTTCCCCTCTATAAATTGAGTAGATTTGATCTAAAGGATTTCTTGGTCCCTTCCAACTCTAATATTCTTAATTTTAAATTTATTATTCAAATAACACATCAAAAACATCATTGCAAAAATGTATAGTCAAGAGAACGGTCCCAAATTAAATAATGATCAGGACAGAAACAATGGCACGCAACTGCCTTATCAACCAAGTGCTTCCCCCTCCTCCACAGGGCAGCAGGGACCCCAGCAGGCATGCGAACCCAGGGCGGCCTCACCGCAGAGGGCAGCTGGCCCGCCACCACTCTTTTCCGTGGAACTGGGTTGGATGCCGTAGTTGAGATGCTGTGCCCTACTCTCCCATACACGTGTGAGCCACAGTACTTAAGGTGTAGAGCAAGACAAAGGGAATATGCAATTGTACCTCAAGGAACGTGATTCTACTATTTTTTGCCAAGCAAGCTGGAGTAGTCAGATTTGGGGCTTTTATTCTCAATGTAAAAGTCCGATTGCTCTTAATGCAAAAATACAGGTGTGTAAATTCTCATGCACATGTAGTCTGCTTATCTGTGATATTAATGTAATATAAGGTATATATAATGCTTTATCTTTTCTACATGATGTTGAAATTCTATCTGAAGCCCAATCTACTAATGGCCCTTATCCAAATTCCCCTCATAACCCACCTCAAATAGGTAAAAACACAGGATGTAACTTCTGCTTTTAGCCAAGACGGAGTAACAGGGAGTTGATTTACCCTCCCACTGGAAACAACTTAAAAAAAAAAACAGACAAAATATATGAAATGATGGTTCTCAAGATACTGAATGTCAGGCCACATGGAACAGTGATCCCTGAGAGATGGCAAACAAACCGGGTGAGGCCTCCAGCCTCTGAGTCTCTGGAGAGGGTTTTCAGGACACAGCGCAGACAGGAGGAAACAGGTGGAGCCCAGTGAATTGAGGAGATAGAGGGGGCACAGCAGGGAACTGGCATCCTTTTATTGGATCTGTGCTGATGCTGTAGCTGGTGTTAAATATCTTCAATATCATCTATAGATTCAGTGAGGAATAAAACAGAGTTTCTGCCTTCAAGAAGCTCAAAGCCTAGTAGGCATACAGAG